>NC_016090.4:32976214-33276214 GCF_000004515.6 Glycine max
TGGCCATTTCTTTTTGTTACAAATTCAGGTTCGTGAACTTTCATTGTAACAGACAGGTTATTCAATGTCTATGATGAGAGCATTATCAAGGTCACTTGGATAGAATACAAATAAACATGTCAGCATGCTGACAATATGTTGTTAAAACCATAGATAAAAGTACCAAACAATGCCCCTTGCAAGCTGGAAGCTTTAGTGGAAGACTGCTTGGTGACAAGTAAAGCTTAGACGATGCCATGGTCCACGAAAATCTGTCAAAATTTAGCACCTGGACAACAAAAGTGAATTGTATAGATCGCAGTTTGTAACTAATTCTGAAATGTGTATGTAAATATGAAATCTCAGGAGTGCTTTTTCACTATATTGTATAGATCGCAGTTTGTATGATGATCCAACAATCTCCCTCTCATAAATCTTGCAATTCCAAAACAAAGAAATGTCCCCTCACCTGCACGTCGTCTAACAATCCACTCCCGAATTCACCACCAACCACTATCATCTTATTATGAATAACAACTGTAGCATGCTATTCACAAATAGTGATAGTTAAGTCATTTGCCAAAATTGCTTAGAAGTCATAAAACTTCCAGAAAAAGACTCAGGAACAAATGTAAAATATAACAAGAATCACAAATTTACATACATAGGATCTAGGAGTAGGCTTATCCCCTGAAATTGACAACACCATCCAGTTCTTTGAGTTGCCCAATGTACAAGTATGCTTATCAGGTGCAACAGATGAAAGCATTTTCTCATAATGACCACTTGTCCCTGTAACTTTATCACCCTGAAAGAAGCTTTATTAGTGGCCACACTCATTATTTCAAATTCAATGCCAATTCCAAAACAAAGACATATCTTATGATACATTAGCCTTATTTTTTGTTTTACTCCCCAAGGTACCTGAATGAGAGGACTCTGGTCAGAAGAAAAAGGAGGAGAGGGTATCTGAGATAAGGCCTTAACATGCTTGAATGCTTTAGCCTCTGAGAAACCTGTCTCCTTTTTAGTAATGTCAGGCATAGGCACGCTGCTTGCCACTTTAGAAGCAGCTGAAACAACTTTAGAGGCAGCTGAACCACTTTAGATTGATATATACTAATATACTACTAACATAAAATAAAACTATATATAACTTGCTCCAATGAAAGACTTCTCCATCATCAATACTTAATTTATTTTTATCAAAAAAGAAACTTCATGCACAAAAGGTTTAGATAACAAATAATTTAAGTAGAATTGCTACTCAATTTATGTCACAAATTCATGTCACAAACCATGAGTTAAATTTTTTTTTATTTGAAATCATGTATGAATCAGTTAAACTCTTGAAACAAATATTATTTTTGAACTTTTTCATTATAATTTTTATTTGGATAAAAAAAACCTATAAACAAATTATATACATTAATTAGGCAACCATACGTCTTCTATTTTATTCTAAAATAGAAACAAACGGGTGATACAGGAAAAACAAATATTCACATTATTATTAGAAAAAAGAAACTAAAAGTTTTAAAAAAAACTGAATATTAAGCTTTGTGCTTAATTTTAATTTCCTAATTTCATTAAATAACAATCATATTTAAAAAAATATCAGTGACTTAATGAGAATTCAATCATAATATTTAAATAGAAAAAATAACTCCTTTTGCTAGGTGTAGAGATAAAAATAAGAGGTGCCAAACCTTTTGCTTTACGTTGTGTGTATGCATTAATTCCTCTGCACCTAGCTAGTGTATAATAAATATATGCCTAGGCACTACTAGAGATTTTGTTTTATTTTTTTATTATTATTTGAAAGTACTACTACTGCACTAATATATAAGCTACACCATCCATGTACAATAATGCCTTTTCAGCATCAAGCAAATATCATTATTTTTCCTATATGATTATATTAACTTGATGTAAAAATAAATTATAAAGAGAATTTTTTAGATATGATACCAGGGAATTAGAATCACATTGGCGTTTAAGAAAAAGTTGTTACTCATAAGAGTAGCAATCACCTATCAAAGGTTTATTTAATTTGTTAAAAATTATAGTATTAGGTAATACAAATATAATTGGTTTATGTTGATCTAAAAAACATCATGGGACAAAGGTTAAATGAAGATCAGTAAAACAAATTAAATAAGAACAGGCAGATCCTTCTTCACATTGTGAAATTTTCTATCTAATGTTCACATCATTTAAACTTCATGTAAGAGCTCATCTGCCTATAGCTCATTTAGTTTAACAAGGTCAACTTGCCTGACAAGGGAAAATTTTCAATACCAGAGCAGAAACAACCTTCCAAGGAAAGATAATTCTCCCAAACATAGTCGTAAGTTGTGATACCCTGTAAAAGAAAAAGACAGCTTAGAATATACATGTCAATAGGAGGAAAAGTTCATGAATATACCTATCGTATCAGGATCATATGGAAAAAGAATAATTCTCCCAAAGGTACAATTGCAAGGAATGAAACTGTTGTGCATATGGTCTGTTAAAGGATTGAAAATTATGTGAAAAATAGCAATTCATACTTTATTGAAGCGAAAATAACAAGAAAGAAATTCTTGGTAAAGAACATTATCACTTAGGAACAATTAACCACTCAAATAGTTAATGATGTTCAAAGATTGGATAATGATAATTACTTTAAGTTTATGTTGAATAATTTTTGGCAAACACAACCAATAAATTTTCCAATCAGGATCACTAACCAACAACAAAAGAACTAATTTTTTTAAGAAAAAGTGTGTATGAGATTGAATTGAATGTTTTATATCAATGCATATTTTGACATTTCAAGCCAAATAAGGGGTCCCATCAGTAGAAAGAATCCATCATTTTAAGTTAACATGAGATGTGCACCAATAGAAGATGCAAATGAAAAAGTCTATTGAAAACCCATACAAGGCTCATAGCTCATTATGCGCCATTCCTGCAAACAGAACTCATAGCATATACAAAAGTAGCATTTGTCAGGTAAAGTTTATTTCAGTTTATCCTATATAAAAACGGAGAATAAAAATCTGAAAGAAAAAGAGTGAATGTACCACAATAATAGCAAATGGGACTCGAGAGAAACCAGCTCCAAGTTTTTCAGCTATCTGATTCTCTGTACCTTTCTTATGAACGAAGCATCCGACAAGTACTGCAATCCCAACTCCACATTCAACTATAAGCTGTGACATGTGTCAGCATTAAGTAAGAAAAATACAAAAAATTCTAATCTGGAAGGAATTTTCTCTGTGAAACTGAAGGACCAGAGGAGGGACAAGGAACTAGATTCAAGATGAACTTTATGCAACTTACCCAAACTAGGCTCACTGCCATAAGACACACAAACGTGATGTAATTCTTCTTTATTGATTTAAAAAAGTGACATTGATTTATTCCATATTAATATAAAAACTTACCCAAACTAGGCTCACTGGGATACATTGTCTCCCAGAGTTTTTCATTTTCCTCTTTGATCTGGTTCCCTGAGTTGAAGATACCACATTCTGATCACCTACTATTCTCCCATACACTTCCATGCAGACTGTTTTGTAACGCACCTGACAAATTTTAAAAATAATGATTTTTTTTATAATCAGCAGGGAACTTAAGTGTTTTATGGCTTTGCAGTTGCAGACTTGAAATTTATGGCTTTACAGTTGTAGGCTTGAAAATAAATTAACTAAATAAGGGCATAAGGAAGGATGCAAAGAATTCCAGCCATCAAAATTAGTTATATATTTTATTGTATTAACTACAAAAAATAACAAGGAGGGTGAGCCCTGGTGCAGCGGTAAAGTTGTGCCTTGGTGACTTGTTGGTCATGGGTTCGAATCCGGAAACAGCCTCTTTGCATTGAGCAAGCATTTCAATTTCAATTATAGAAGATTTTTCACTTAAAAAATTATAAAAATAAAAGCACAGTAATAAAATTATGTTTTCAAGTCTACAAAGTATATTTAAATTACGAAGTTAGGAACAAGCATAGTAATAAAATTATGTTTTTACATTTATTATTTTAATTTAAATTATAATACAAATAAAATAATATATTGAGTTAGGAACAAGCATATTAATAAAATTTTGTTTCTTACCCTCAGTGCCTCCCAGTTCAATCACACAAACATCTGCAGGGCCCTCCTTTCCATCCACGGGAATCACAACACCCTCAATCCAATCTTTAATAGCATCAGTGATGTGCGAGACCACCTATTTTAAAACACTAATACCTCATCAAACCAGTCTTTATTATCCATAGTCCCACATAATAAAATAAGTAGCCTTAGCTGATGGAATAATTCTTACAAAAAAAACCAGGAACTTTAATAAGCTTAGCAGCTGCAATTATTTTCGTTGTTAGCATCATCAGCATTATTTCAAAAGGCATTAGAATTAAATTTCGAAGCTAACACAGAGTGCAAACCTAGATACACAACGAGCAGGGGTTTTCTGGCCTCATTCTGTAGAGTACGTGAACCATTCAACCCTATCAATAGATGAAGACTTCTCCAAATACTTCTTCACCAAGCAGAGATAGAGACACCTCTTGCATGATATTTGTAATTCAAATAATCCTTCTCATGAAAGCAAGTCTCACATTCATAAATTAAATTAAACACTTATACCAGGTCTGGGTCTTCCTTTATTTCTTTTTCTTCTCCCAATTAACACACACTGACTCTGTCTCTCTCTCGAACACAATGTCAAACTCCACCACCGGCACCACCGCGGCCTTACCACCAAAGCCCACTTGGGTACTTCCATACCGAATCGAGAATCTCCGCGAGGTCTACACCCTAAGCTAAAAGCTCGGCACGGGCCAATTCGGCAAAACCTTCCTCTGCACGCACAACGCCATGGGACGCCCCTTCACCTGCAAGTCAATCCCGAAGCGGAAATTGCTATGCAAGGAGGACTACGACAAAGTATGCACCACCTCTCCGAGCACTCCAACGTCGTTCGCATCCACGACACCTACGAGGACACCGCCTTCATGGAGGCTTGCCACTGGCTTGGGGTCATGCATAGGGACCTCAAGCCTAAGAACTTTCTCTTTGATACTGTTGAGGAGGGTGCTAAGGTCAAAACTACTGATTTTGGGCTCTCCGTGTTTTATAAGCCAGGTTTGGTTGCTCTCTCGTTAGATTTGGTTTTTGTGGAGGATGCCGAGGGGAGGGCTTGGTCGTGGGTTTTGGTGGAGGTGGGGATTCCGATGATGTCTTTGAGTTTTCCTTGGCGGAGGAGCTCGCCGATGCAGTCGACGACATGCTTGGCAGTGGAGCTGGTGTTGAGGACCATGCCGGACTTGACATACTCAACAACCTTGTAGGCGGCAATTTTCTTGAGGTCGTCTTGGGTGAGGATGACGAAGGAGGGGGGGGGGGGTGGATACTATTGAGGAAGAGAAAAAAGAATTAGGGTTTTTTGTAACTAAAGGAGACAAATTAAAAAAAAAAGATAAAAATATAAAGAGTGAGAGAAAGTCCGCTGGCATTCCTGAAGCGCTCATTCTACATCGGTTCTACAAGAACCGATGTTGTAATTCATTTTCAAAGACGGTTTCACAATTCCGTCTTTAAAATTTTAAAATTATTTACAAAATTGTCACTGTGTACTTACAACATCAGTTTTTTACAACCGTCGGAAAACCCGCGTCGTAAAAAGCCATTTTTCTGGTAGTGCCAATAACTCCACCAAGCATGTCATTAATTAATATTGGGTTATTTTAGTTAATCAATAATTTTGAGTTAAGTATTAAGTACACAATTGTTTAATATTTGAAAGGATATTACTATGCATAAGTAGATCAATCTAACTCGATCATGAGTAAGATATTGTTTCTAGTAAAAGATCCAAGTAATCTGAAAGATGTGTGTTTGATCATGTTTCAATCAATTGAATTGTGTTGGAAAAAAAAAACCATTTTAATTACCTTTATTTCTAGGTTTTGAAACTATTAGAAAAATATTAGTATGTATTTATTAAATAAGGCACGTTCAATGTGAATTTGATCATTGGTTACTGATGATTATTGATGAACGCATTAAAGTTTAGTACTATATTTGGGTTTGCTTAACTCTCTAAATCTTTTGATTTGGCCAAATAAGGGAAACAAGTCTAAAAGTACTTAATCATACGCCATTGCTATTAACTCCATTTTTTGAGCTTACACCACTGGGAATGAAGATGTTCATTTTCTAGGAATGAAGATATTGGAAAATATAAAAGAATAAAAGAGTAGGAAGATAAAATTATAAAGCTGCTTATAGAAAGGGATACTAGGCTAGTGTGTAATATATTAAAAAATGGTAAAATTGTAAATTTAATTCCCTTATTTATCTCAGAGTTTGATTTTGGTCTCCTTATAATTTAATTCATGAATTTAGTCCCTTGATTTTTTGCAATCTTGTTATTTCAGTTCTCAATCCTGAAATTGGACGTTGACTGTTAATTGTTTACCTTGACTGCCACATGTTGCGCTTTTATTGGACGTTGAGCGCCACGTGTTATTATTTTATTGGAGGTTGATGTTAATTAGGTGCACGGAATTAACGTCCAATTAACGTTCTACCATAGATGCAGAGGAAATTATGGCCGGAGAAGAGGAGGAACCAAACTGGATGACCCCTACAAGAACTTCCTAATTCGAGGGGAACTACCACCAAACGAGGATGAAGCCCAATGCTTCAAACGGAAGACCAGGTACTACATCATCCTTGATGGCGAGCTATTAAAAAAAAGGCTGATAGCGCCCGTGCTAAAATGCCTAAAACAGTTAAAAGGCAGACTACGTCATGAGAGAACTTCATGAAGGGATCTACAGTCTCCATACTGAAGGGAGCTCCCTAGCCACCAAAGTGGTAGGAGCCGACTACTACTGGCTAACACTCAAGGTAGACGCCTTTGACTTTACTAGGAGGTTCAGATGACGTCAAGAGTTTGTTGACGTGTCACTCACTCCTCCTGACAATTTCCACAGTATGATCTCCCCTTGGTCATTTGCCATGTGGGGAATGGACATACTGGGATCACTACCAAAGGCCCCATGAGCAGTCAAATACTTACTAGTCGTCATCAACTACTTCACCAAGTGGATAAAAGAAAGACCACTACGGGAAATTTTGACCAGCGAGGTGGAGAAATTCACCTAGAAACACCTTATCTGTAGGTATGGCCTCCCATACGCCATTGTCATTGACAACAACACTCATTTCAAAGCTCATACTTACTAACAAGGCTAGGCATCAAGCACCTAGTTACCTCTGTCGAACATCTTCATACCAACGCTCAGTCAGAGGCAGTAGACACTAGTAGAAAATATAGAATTAACATCGGAAGATTAGCATCGATTTTTTAAAAACCGATGTTAACAAAAGTGTGGTGGCATTTTTGTAAATAAGTCGAGTTAGTTGACATCGGTTTTGTCAAAACCGATGTTATCTACCTGATGTTAACATCAGTTATTTAAATAACTGGTGTTAACGTTAGGTAGTTAACATTGGTTTTGACAAAACCGATGTTAACTAACTAATGTTAACATCGGTTTTTTTTAACCTGATCTTAACTACCTGCGGTGAACATCGGTTTTTTGAAAACCGATGTTAACTACCTTAGGTCAACATCGGTTATTTTTAAAAAATCGATGTTGTGATGTTGATAAATTAAAAACCTAAATTACTTCATCCTCCCGCGCGCTAAAACCATATCGTACTTTCTCCTTTCTCCTTCCGCCTGAGCACCGACTGCCACAAATTGCTCGTGACTGCAACCACATTGTTGTCAGCTATGATTGCCACTGAAACCCTATCGTCACTGCAACCACATTGTTCTCAGCTATGACTGGTCATGACTCTTCTTTCTCAGTCCCAGTCTGAGTTGCCTGTGGCTGCCACTCGAGGTCAGCTTCATATCTTCATTCTTTTTCGTTGCATTTAGAATCTGTTTTCTTTTCTTTTTATAAGGACATTGTTGTCGTTGGACTTTGTTTTATTGGTTGGGGTACGAGTCTCTGTTACGTTGTTGATTGGAAGTAGTTTGTTCTTTTGCTTTGCTCGTTTCACATTTTCTATTCTTTTGAATCTATTAGAAAATTATTTTCAGTTGGTCTACTATCCTGGGGTGTCGTAGATTCAGTTCCTTCTTCATTCAATGTTTTGATAGTGGGGTAGGGGCTGGTGGTTATATATGTGAGTTGTTTTCCTAACCATAAGATTTATTTGATAGTGGGAAAGGGAATGTAATGGTGGAGATGTGGGCAGAAGGGTTTCAGAGGTGTTAGGCACAATGGATGGTTTTAGGGATTTCGATGAGTTAGGAGAACACAAAGGGCTTTGTGTACTTTGGGTCAGAAAGCAAAAGCTTTGGTGAAGTAACCCGGCTTCTGGTGTGGCAGGTATTGGTTTTGCTGACATATAGTGCAGTTGCGAACAAAAGCTTTAGTGTCAAAGTACATGCTTGACCAGTAGAAGGAGGTGCCAAGCCTAACCAAATTTGGTTGAGGTTTAAAGTGTCCTGTCGTTGGGGAGGAGTGGTGAAGATTGGAAATCTGAGGCACAAAGAGTCAATTCTGTAAGTACAATAAGCCGTTTGAGACTCTGAAAGTTATTTGCATGATTTCATCAATTTCAACTTTTTATTTGCATTCACAAGGTCTTGCGTTTAAATTTGTAGGTTATGTTTCGTTCCACTTTGTAATCTGAGCCACTGTTGGATTATCTGCCAAAGGACTTGTAACATACTTCTCTTGTACAGCAAGTGTTGAACCAATTGGCTGAAGGTATGTCTCTATTATAGGGTCTGGATTCCCAAATATCATACTTATGACCATGAACAAGAACTTCTACATGCCCAAATATGATAGCTGTTGGTTTTTTGTATGTGAAATTTTGTAACAGAAAAAAAAAAAGAACACTTAAAGCCTATAGTTTAGTTCAGTACCTGCATTAGTTGACTGTGCAAACTGGACTATAATGACAATGCCTCATAATGCAATATAATACCTTATGTTGGAGTTTACTATTTCCTTAATGACATGTGAAATTTAGTATTAGTTAACAAATGTTTTGGTTTTTTGGGTACTGAATAATTTATTTTTAAGTTTTTCATTGATTTTGTTCATGAATCGTACGATATAATCGATTCATTGGTGTTTTGGGTACTGAATGATGCTGATATCCATTTTTGAGAAGTTGCCACTTGCCATTTGATTATCTTATCCTACTTGGTGGTGGTGCATTTATTTTTATTTACAAAATAAGGTTTAGAATAACATGATTTTGAAAGCAAGAATTTGGGCCAAAAGGGAACCTTAACCATTTTGATTTGATATAGTCTTATGGCAAAGGCCGCTCCTTGTATACTTAAATTCGCATATAGTGCCAAGTAGTACTAGGTTCTGCTTTTACGATAAATAGCATTTAGGTTTGAAAATAATATGTAGGACAAGAAAGTAACTTAAGAACTAAGAAGCACATCAAATTTGAAATAAGCACGCCTCCAAAATCACTGTCCTCATAAAATATCTTTTTTCTTCCACTGAATTTTTAGGTGACCACTACTATTCTTCCACTGACTTCTTTCTCATCAATGATTCATACGCTGATAAATTGGCTGTGATTCATATAAGGCAACTTCTTTTTTTGTATCAGGTGATGATCATTTCTCCAATATCAATGATGTATATATTTTAATTTATGTATACTTGACAAATGAGAATTGATTTTAACTATAGCTGAGTTTTGTTATATATATATATATATATGCAAAAATTGTATGGAAGTTGAGTTAATTTATATATATATATATATATATAGAACGTACTTGTATGGAAGCATGATATGTGACTGTTGTCTAGTAAAGTTGATGTTGTCTGAAAAACTTCATGTTTGATCACACACACACACACACAGAAGGTTTTTGCTTTGATGCATAATGTAGTCCTTATAAGGACATTGAAGTACCCAACAATATGCAGGGTTTTTACAGTGCTTTGTCTCATACAAGTTCTGTATATTCTTTTAGACAAAATATGCATGTGTCATTGCATAAGCTTCGGGGACCTATATAATAAAGGTTGACATGTCTGATACATATATTATATAGGTTTTTTGTCTCCTGACCATTGTAGCATGCTAATGAGTCATCAACTCTTATCTCACATGCTGCAACTGATTTATCTCATTCAGACTCTGACTTGGCACCTTTTTCAGCTTCATTACTTGTCAATAACTGAAGCAAGCATTTATTTGTCTCCAATCTCCACTGGTGTCCATGTTCTCTCCCATGATTAATTTGTCATTGCCATCAAGAATGCTTACTATTTGTGTAGTGCTTGGTCTTAATTTTGGGTCAGAATGGGTGCATGCAGCTCCTAAGCTTACCAATGTCATTAACTCCTTCAAATTGTACTCTCCATTTAGTCCCATATTTGCTAATGCCTCAAGTGGCCTTTTTCTCACCTCAAATTCATCAACCTTGTTTACCAATAGCACCTCAGGTTGCCTAAAATCCACAGCCTTAAGTCCACTTATAATCTCAAGCACCACTACACCAAAAGTACCTAGTCTTGGGCACCACACATACACACACACACACACACACACACACAAAAGTTTGGTAAAAGTTATGTTGTTCCTTGGACCTTGAAAAATGTTACGAAAAACAGTTGTTTTACTATTTTCAAAAAATGCAAGACAGTGAATTTTAGTAACTTCACTGCAACTGTTTTTAATTTAAAAAAATTCTATTAATGAATTTTTGAGTGGTAAAATTTATGAAGGAATATACCTATTAGGGAGTGTCCCTGTAAATTTGGGTGAGAATCAGAGTTCAAATGATATTCTTATAATATTACAAACTGATGAAATATGAGCTTATAGGAAAAGTGAAATTTAATTGAAATAATTGTCTTATATATGAGTGAGTTAATTATCAGGATTCCATCTTAGAAAGAGGATATCCTCATTTTGTGAGTGAGCTTGAGATGATTTATTGGTATGTCTTATTGAGTTAAATTTTATTTAATTTTTTGAAAGTAGCTTTATCATGTTGGGTAAATGTCGGTTTTACGTTTATAATTAACATGTTGGATATGTAATGTTGTTCATATGGTAATCTCATTGTTGAGGAGTGTTGTCCAATACGATTTCATGCTTTAGATAAAAGAATGAAGAGAATAGTATCTTATATAATATGAATAAATAGAAGGAAAAAAGAACAGTATTTGTGCTCTTGATATATAGAAGCAGTTGTTGGATGAAGCCTCCTAGAAGCAACTAATGCTATTCTTGCAATATTATTTCAATTGATATGTACTTTACAATAACATCTCTTATAATGAAGACCTCTTGATTTCTTGTTCTAGGAATATCAAATACGGCTAGTAGGAGTTGGGTTTTTTGTTGAGCAAGTTGGTTCCTTCCCAGGATTTCTGTTGCAGTGATCGCTCCTTTATTTTCTTGCTGCTATTTTCTATTGCCTATTTGCTACTGGAGAAAGAGTAAATTTTGACGATCCTGGTGAGCTTAAATATATGTATATTTGCCTTTGAACTTGCAAATATATTTTAGAACTTTGTCCTGGCATACTAGTCTTGCTTTTGTGGATACTGGTATCTTTGGTGTTTTGTGTGGTCTTGCAAACACCACTAACCACTAACCAAATGTATAGAGCATATCAAGTAAATCGTGTTATATTGTTAGAGAAACAAATATATGATCTAGCATAAATCATCAAGATTAAAATATACACAAATGTGGCCTTTTATTACTATCTTGAGAACTAAATTACATTACATCTATAGTCCTATCCTTCCCCAGGAAAGAATGGTGTAAGCTAGCTAGCAAGCAAGCAAGCACTGTTTATAAGCCCCTTTCCATTAGAGAATGTTAGGCAGCATTTTTTTTCCTTTCCATATTGTATATTCTAGTTCACTAATTACCTTTTCCTAGCCTGCTTGCAATATAAGCACATGAAGGCTGCGACATATTTTCTGCTACTTTCCTTAATGAAATGTGAATATTGTCTCAGATACGCGTTGCTCACACAGCTGCACCCATTTCTCTATTCATTTTCTTTATTGTCCAACTTTTGTCTTTTAGGCTGGAGTGATTGAAAGGTAGGACAGGATAAAATTGCCTATCATCACCATCACTATTGTTGTAGTTGTTGCTTTTGTGAATCTAAACCAAGTTTAGCGACTAGGAATGGTAGATCCTTATTTTCTAGAGCGGTAGCAGCTACTACATTAGCATTACCAGGACTAGTAATAATAGCTAGGGGTGAATCCACTTGAGAAGCACTGCTATTGATTTCTGATGAAAGTGAACCACTTTCAATGTGTTGATGTAAGGTTTGCTTCATTTGTGATTTGTAGCAGAGGTTAGAGCTTTTAACTCATGACAGAGTGGGAAACAATGAGATTTTTCTCTCTGATTATCCTTGAAATCCACCTTGTGCTCTTCACACACACACACACACACACACACACACACACACACACACCCTTGTAATATTTCTGTTTACAATACATAATATATATTTAAGAAACACAACAATTTTAGGTGTATTTGATTTGTAGCAAGATTTTAATATTTTTTTGTTAAAGAAAATAAAGAAAGAAGGCCCTTACAGTAAAGTCACATGTGAATCTCCACATGGATTCCATGAGCTGTCCAAGGTTCACTCCCTCTCCATAGATTCCATAAATGAAGAGAAACCCAAAAGGTGTACAAAGTGAGTCATTACTACTCACCCATATTTTGAGACAAGGGAAAACTTTCTCTCTTGCATGATTTAAGGTTGTAAGAAAAAACCTTAGCAGTTGACAGTTTGTAACTTGAAGCTTATAAGCTTCACAAATGTTCCATATGCTAAATATGACCCCCATGATCTTGAGGTTTCATTGTTATTAATAACATCTTCATTATTTACTTTGCTCTACAAGTTGAGTCATCCCTCTTCTTTGTAGTAGCATACCCATGTTCCTAAGCTGAGTTTCTCCTTCAAAATAACATCCATGTCCAATGGATACAAATCTTTGGTCCTCATGGTTCTTTTGTACAATGAAATTGCTAGATCTATGAATAAAATTGATCAACCTTTGCTGTTTGAGTTTTCTTTTCCTTCCCTGGGGAAAGGAAAGGAAAGGAAAAAGACTTTTGTTTATTCTCACTTGAATCTTCTCAAACACCACCTCATTTTTTTCAGTCCTTTTTTTTTCCAATCATTTTCTCTTCTTGGTCACAATACTAGTACCACAAATTTGCAACCCCAAAAATACTGTAAACTAATGGTCCTCTGCCATTAATATGAGAGAATTTAGCAGATCAATGGCACAACAACAGTTCATGTTTTTTGGGGGCACGAAATTGGGGTACTATCCCTACTCTTATATTCTCTCCCTTTTCTTTTCCTTCCCTTCCCTTTTCTTTCCTTTCTCTTCCCCTAACTAGAAGGGAGATGATCAATTTCAACTTTTCCTAGTCTTTTCACCTCAAGAAGCATTTGAACTACAGCAGAGTCAAAGGAGGTCTTCTTATCACTTCTAGCTTCTTCTTTGCTTTCTATAATACCATAATTGGATATGCACAAGGTAATTTTTGACACAAAGCAGTTCTGTCCCTTGCTTCCTTGCAGCCCCTCACAGGATTCAAATAGAGATCTGTGACAAAATAAAAACTTGTCGGATTCACATGTCACATCACTACCAATTCTAGAACAAAATATTCTTATCTGCACATCATATATAAATAATAATATCATTTAAAATCTGTTTTTCCCATATCAAACCAATTTTCGAATTGCATGATGTAAGGTGGTGCAAGTGATTCGCTAAAAAAAGAAACCCCATGCTTCAAATACATTGGATTGTAAGAATAAGTATGAGAAATGACGGTGTTGAGTATGATCTATATTGTTTGATTTTGTAATACTCTTTCATTCAGTTTCTCTAGCTAGTTGATTGTTTCCTATGTTAGCTGATTTCAATCCCTAAAGTTTAGGGATCAATTCTGTTCTCCACATATTACACACACAAATCCTTCATGTAGTACTACATAACAAATGTTGTTTTCAGATTCAAGTTGCTCAAGCAATTGAAAGTACAAATTAGTTGATGGACTCATTTATCTTTATATTTTGTTGAATCAAATGTAGGCACTGACCACTGTAATTTCTTACATACTTCATATAATGTGGTCCGCGGTCCTCTCTTATTCATATTAATTGATAAATTAACTGTGTAACATGAATCCAAAATGAAGTTAACTATAGGTAGTTAATAAATTAACTGATTGCCCTTGGATTTGATTCTAACAGAATTACAAAATAGCATATAGGATAATCTTCTAGAGCCAATATCCTCTTGTCATGTCATCATTGTCTTGGTTGGACTTCCTTGATGTAATCTTGCAGATATTGAGGTTTGTTTGCTACACTTTTTGGTTTGTGATTCATATGTATGCTTTGTATGCTTTGCTCTGTTGATGATTTTGTTGGTGAGAATTGCAATTGTCATATGGTGAAATTGATTCGGTGATTTTATATGAAAACCAAAAACCCAATCAAAAACTAGGTAAGGAATAGAAAGATTACTTCATGAATATAACAACCACAATAAAGTTGTATGGTTCAGGAGTCAAAATTCAACGATTAAAATCTTAGCCACAAACAAAGTTGTATGGTGGCAATAATTGCCCAACCTCATATAGTCATGGCAATTAAAATCCCTTAGTGTCACATATCATATGAAAATTTAAAAAGTTATAGTAGTGAATACTGACTGACTCAAAGGAAGAATAACCAAATACAGCTATGAATATGAGTGTGATTGATTACTTCTCAGTTTTCGATGAAGGCAATCATATTTATAAACCATATTGCCAGCCTCTATAAAATTTATCCCTTGTTTTATATTTAATTAATCTTTGGTTAAGTTGACACACACGCACACCCTCATGACATAGACACCCTCATGACAAACACATACACACCCTCATCACACACAAAGACACACACACACACACACACACACATACAGACACCCTCATGACAAACACACATACACCCTCATCACACAATGACACACACACACACCTTCATCACACACAAAGACACACACACACACCCTCATCACACACACACACACCCTCATCATACACACACACACACCCTGCTGACACACTAATTTTGTTATAAATGACAAAATGTTCCTCTCTCCCAATCTCTCTTCTATATATATAAATGCAAACATGCCTTATTTCTTCAGTGTCTAAATTGTCCCAGGCCAACTAACCCAATTAACTAACTACCTTTGTCACTGACAAACTAATTCTAACAGTCATCTAACAATTGAGAGCCAGAGTTTAGTCACCTTTGCTGGCACATGAGGTCCACTCAAGAGGTCAGGTCTACTGGTTTCGGAAGTAGTGGGTTGGCTGGTGTACTCACAACCTAATCCTTCTTGGTTGTCATATATTCCATCCACCTCTGTCATACCTCTAACATAATTCACAAAAGAAGACACATACCCAACTACAATAATAAAGCATAAGCACCCTCCAAACCCAGAATTTGAAATTGGTTACATAAAGAACTATTGATGTCGATATTTGTCTGTAATTGAAATTTAGATTTTGCATGTTCTTGTACGTCATCAATGTAATTTTCTATATAAGCAATTGTTGTTCATGCTGAGTGAACCTTAGATTCCTGTTTGAGACTGAATGCAATGATTCTTGCAGACAGTTTGCATTAGTCATTGTATTTAGTCTTGAATTGTCTGTTTGGATAGTTTGGGGAGATTGGTATTTTTATGTTAGATTCATTCGTTAAGGTTATTATTATTTTGATTAATTTGATGAAATTTCGGTGCAATGCATTTCAAGTTGTTCTCTGAGTGCATACTTGATTATCAGGAAATTCATTTCACCGATGTCATGTCGTGTACTTGGAGACCAATGCGAAATGCTGCCAAAATTTAGTCAAATTTTTCAAAATAATACTAACCCTGACGTTTGAAGCTAACATAAAAGATAGTTTTCCTAAATGGGATAAGGCCACACCTATATGAGGATGGCGTCGAGCAGTTCTTGCAATTTGCTTTAGAAAGAGGTCGATCGAATGAAGAAGGAAAATATTATTATCCTTGCATCAACTGTTTGAATGGAAGACGACAACTACTGGACGACATACGGGACCATCTATTGTGTGATGAGATTAAGAAGAATTACACGACGTGGATATGGCATGGTGAAGTGACAGACATGCAAAGTGGGTCCCAATCTGAACCGTTTGATGTAGAAATGGGAGATCGCTTGGAGGACATGATTCGTGACCTTGGACAAGAGTCTTTCCAGCAAGCACACACCCCCGTGTATGAAGGATTGCAGAGTGATTCAAAGAAGCCTTTGTATATGGGGTGCAAGAATTCCTTAACCCTGTTGTCTGCGGTGTTAAGTGTGGTTAATGTGAAGGCCAGGTATGGGTGGAGTGACAAAAGTTTCACCTCATTGCTTAGGTAGTGCACAATCTGCTTCCAGAGGACAACACGCTGCCTAAAACTTACTATAAGGCGAAAAAGATACCGTGTCCGACGGGTATGGAGTATCAGAAGATTCATGCTTGCCCCAATGATTACATACTGTATAGGCATGAATTCCAAGAAATGTCCAAATGCCCTATCTGTGGGACTTCACGGTACAAAGTGAAGGATGAAGGGGAAAGCAGTTCTGATGAAAACTCAAAGAAGGGCCCTCCAGCGAAGGTTTTGTGGTATCTTCCAATCATTCCAAGGTTTAAGTGTCCTTTTGCTAACGAAGACGATGCAAAAGACCTTACATGGCATGCAAATGGAAGGATTTATGATGGAATGGTCTGTCATCCGGCTAATTGCTCGCAATGGAAGAAGATTGATGGTTTGTATCCGAATTTCGGGAAAGAGCCACGAAATCTTAGACTTGGACTAGCCAGTGATGGAATGAATCCATATGGCACCTTAAGCACTCAACACAATTCATGGCCAGTTCTGCTAGTAATTTACAATTTGCCTCCTTGGTTGTGCATGAAGCGAAAATACATGATGTTGTCTATGATGATATCAGGCCCAAGACAGCCAGGAAATGACATTGATGTTTATCTAAGTCCATTGGTTGAAGACCTAAGAAAGTTATGGGACAAGGGGGTTGTAGTGTTTGGTGTGTTTCGCAAGGAGACGTTTGAAATGCGTGCAATGCTTTTTTGTACCATTAATGACTTTCCAGTATATGGGAATCTTAGCGGTTACAGTGTCAAGGGTCATCATGCATGCCCCATCTGTGAAGAAAACACAAGCTACATACAACTAAAACATGGAAGAAAAATAGTCTACAGTAGGCATTGCCATTTTCTAACACCTAATCATCCTTATAGACGACTGAAAAAAGCTTTTAATGGAAGTCAAGAGCACGATATTGAGCCGATAACATTGACTGGTGAGCAGGTATATCAGCGGGTTCAACACCTGAATACTGTATTTGGAAAGACCCAAAAGAAGGATAAAAGTAAGAGTTGCATATGGAAGAAGAGGTCCATTTTCTTTGATCTTCCGTATTGGTCTGATCTAGACGTTAGACATTGTATTGATGTTATGCATGTGGAGAAAAATGTTTATGACAGTGTGATTGGGACGCTCCTTAACATTCAAGGCAAGACAAAAGATGGCTTGAATACCCATCAAGATCAAGCTGAAATGGGGATACGATCACAATTGCATCCAAGGTCTGATGGGAAGAAAATTTACTTACCCCCAGCTTGCCATACTTTGTCCAAAAAGGAGAAGATAACTTTTTGTCAGTGTCTTTGTCGGGTGAAGGTTCCATAAGGATACTCTTCAAATATTAAGAGTCTTGTGCAGTTGAAGGAGCTTAAGCTTGTAGGGTTAAAGTCTCACGATTGTCACGTGCTCATGCAACAATTGTTAGCCGTGGCTATACGAGACATCTTTCCAAACAAAGTCAGGTTAGCCATAGCTCGCCTATGTTTTTTCTTTCATGCGATATGTAGCAAAGTCGTTGATCCTGTCAAGTTTGATGAGCTAGAAAATGAGGCCGCAATTATACAGTGCTAGTTGGAGATGTATTGTCCCCCTGCTTTCTTTGACATCATGATTCACTTGATTGTGCATCTAGTCAGAGAAATCAAATGTTGTGGTCCTGTTTATCTGCGGTGGATGTACCCGGTTGAACGATACATGAAGATCTTAAAAGGATATACAAAGAATCTATATCGTCCAGAAGCATTTATTGTTGAGAGGTACATTGCAGAAGAAGCCATTGAATTTTGTTCAGAATACATTCAGAAGGCTAAACCTGTTGGCCTTCTTGAGTCTCGGCATGATGACAGAGTGGGTGGTAAGGGTTCAAGAGGACTGCATGTGATCACTCCCAGTGTAGAAGATTTGTTACAAGCTCACTTGTATGTCTTGAACAATAGTAATGAAGTTTTGCCATACATACTTAAGCATGAAGCTTTAGTCAAATAGAATAATCCAAAAATGTCAAAGAATTGGGTGTTGAAAAAGCATAACAAGACTTTCTGTGATTGGTTTAAAGATACAATTTTTACAGATAAGAATGCTTCAGAAACATTAAGAAAGCTAGCAGATGGGCCTAAAAGAAATGTTATAACTTGGCAAGGATACGACATAAACAAGTATTCATTTTACACAAAAGCATAAGATGACAAAAGTATAATGCAGAACAGCGGGGTCACCCTAAGGGCTGAATCTCAACACTTTGCAAGTGTGAATGACGCCAATCCCTGTGTAGCTTCCATCCCTTACTTTGGGTTCATTGATGAAATTTGGGAGCTTAACTATGTGAAATTTACTGTATGTGTTTTCAAATATAAATGGGTTGACAGCAACATCGATGTGTGCACCGATGATATAGGATTTACGTTGGTAGACCTAAAGAAACTTGGTTAGCACAATGACCCTTTCATCATGGCAGAACAAGCTAGACCAGTATTTTACGTGCAAGACCCTTGTGATGAAAGGTGGCGCGTGGTTCTCCAGGGCAAACCAATTGGCGTTAATGTAGAAGATGATGATTCATACATGGACACCTATGTTAGTCCTTTGACCGCACAAATCACTCCTAACGTTGTCGGAGAAGAAGAAGCTGACGACGTTCATGCTAATCGTAATGATCATGATGAAGGAGAATTAATTAACATCGTCTAAGGTAATTTTCTATTTATATATTTGATTTTGCTAGATTCATTTACATAACTCATACACATAATTCAAATTCATTAATATTTAATGGACATTTAATATCAGTCCATAAAATGGAGCAAATCAATACTAGATTTCTATTTAGAATAAAATACTGAAACTAAATAGAGTGTACACAAACCAATCATATGTGATTGGTTATTACATGATTGGTTTGTGTGATTGGTTTACTAATTGCATTATTGAAAACATGCATATATTTGATGAAAGCTTTGAAAATGGAACTTATGCCAGATCATCTTAAATTGTTGCAGGTACTCTTCCTTCTTCCTAGTAGCTAGTGCCTTAATCATCTTCTTGTTAGCTCCAGACATTGACCTTGCTGTCCATACTGCTTTTGCAATTAGGTTACTCAACACAAATCTTATTCACATACTGTTCTTTGATTTTCCATAGATTAAATGTGTAAACATAGATTAAATTCTTATCCAAACTTTGGTTTTAAGTTTTTGGTAGGAGCAAGCTAATTGAGTTGCTCACCTTTTTAGTTAGGTAGTTGCAATTCTATATTAGTCACCATATTTTTTGTTACTAGGTATGAATTACCAATTTTTGGTCTCTATAAATAACATGTTTGACAAAACTATGATTGAGTCATGTTCGAACATTATTTAACAACTAGAGGACTAATTTTACAAAAAAATTAGAATAATTTTAAGCAATTGGAGTTTTAAAGGGACCGAGTCACACAATCTAGCTTTTAAGTTTGAAAGAGCGGAAAACAACATGAATGAACAATAAAATGAGGTGGTTAGTTGCACCTATGCCTAGCTTACAGCCTCAAGATGCAGAAATAGAGTCACAAAGCAGCCTCTCCCTCCCTCCTTCCCTCCCTGTAAGGGTCTTATACAATACCTCTTTTCCATTAGTTACCTGTGAATTGTGAGTCACCTTCACTGTTTTCCTTTCCCATCCTTTGTAGTATATTCTTGCCAAATCTTAGTTGACACAATTGATTTGTACCACCCATTTGTTGTTGCTTAAATTGGGCCTTTAGACTACTTGACCCCTAACATCATGCATCTTGTTATTTAAAGAATTGATATGTTCTTTCTTTGTCATTTCATTATAGCGAGGAGCATAATATGGTTCTTTACTCCTAAATCATCACAAAATATATTGAAGTAGGCAAAGGCGTGTACTTCTCCCAATTATTAGTTGAGTTTTTCTTTTAATAAAAATGTAAGTAAACACACAGAGACACACAGACACAGAGAAAGAGAGAGAGAGACACACACACACACACACAGAGCGAGAGACCGTCCCTGTCCAATCCAAAAGCCTCAGATAACAATGAATCACAGATAAAATGAATCTGTTAAACCTCTAACATATTCACAAAATTAAACACATACCTGGCTACAATAATAAAGCATAAACACCCCCGAAACCAAGATTTCCAATTTAGTTACATAAGGAACTGTTGATGTCAATATTTGTCTGTAATCGAAATTTACATTTTCATGATATATAAAGGATCATGGCTTCTCCACCTGTCTTGCCTCCTCCTCCTCCTCCTCCTCCTTCAGACGCATCAGCTTCGCCGTCTGCCGTGAAGCGGACACGCAAAACCTCACATCTATGATTCTTGTCTACCAGACCACCTGGTGCTGACAAACCAGTGGTTCATGTTAATCCTACTACCGGCAAGGCCGACGGTCCCTACAAGAAGAAATTAAGAACACATTTGGGGATTGTGGCGCGTGATAAGGTGGACGTCACGTACGAGAACTGGAAGAAGGTCCCTACTGCTCAGAAGGACTTGATTTGGGAGGATATTCAGGTATTTTTCTTTTCTTATTTGATGTTGTTTAATTAATAGCCAAAAATTACATTATTGTAACAAATAAACCTTATTTGTTATTGTTAGGCGGAATTTGAAATCCCAAAGGCTTCTGACAATAGGATGAAAAAGAAATTACTTCAGACTGTCGACGAGAGATGGAGGCAGTTCAAATCAGACCTCACGAGGAAATGGGCCCTTGCAACCGATCAGGACGGTGTGGACGACACTGTCTGTGAGAAATACGGCATAAGAAAGGAAAAATGGACCCAGTTTTGCCAGACTCGCAGAGACCCTTCTTGGGAGGTATGTTCCTTGCCATTTAAGTTGTTTTTCAGAAAACATTAACTTGGTATACTTCATTCTAGCAATTTGAAAGATTATTGTTTTATTTTTGCAGGATGTGCACAAAAAGCACAGGCCATCCAGAAACAGAACACTGCTCCCCACGTTTTGTCTCGTGGGTGTTATGAATATTTGGAGCAGAAGCTCCTGACTGAGAAGACCAAGAAGAAGCTAGAGGAAGCTACACAGTCAGGAAGTGTTGATGGCATCATCGACCCTCCATCCTCGGTCAGACGCCATGTGAAGTGGAAGATGGCCCGCACGAAGAAAACAGGGGAGATGACGACTGAGGCCGCAAAATAAATCGTTGAGAAGATCGTAAGTCATTTTCAACTAACCATTACAATTATATTTCAATATTTTGTGAATGCCATGCACAACTGTGTGTTTTCTGTGCAAGATTCCTTTGAGGAGTAGGCGACACAGGGATCCTTCGTCCCCTATGGACGTCAGGATGTTCTCACCTCTGCTATTGGACGTCCAAAGCACCCTGGACGTGTCCGTGCTACTAGAGCCAGTGTCACCATCAAATAATACTTTGGATCGGCTCCACGGACGTCCTGCAGCTCTTTCTCCCTGCCTCCTGATGAATTGTAGCAGTTGACCCAACAAATCAGGGACCAGCTATAGGAGTCCATCACAGAAAAAGTGACGCTGTAGCTCATGGCATCGTTCAGCCAGATGCAGTCCCAGATGCAATCTCAGGGACTTGCACTGCCTCCTGAGCCTCTGGTTGGTCCCTCAGGTCCTCGAGTAAGCACAAAGGGGAGTTGTGTTGATCCCTCAGGAAGCGATCCTGAGACGGGTGACTCAGATAGGTGCAATTTGTACATCGAAGCAGATCATGCCTGCTTGGTTGCCCTAGGGAGAGTTTATGAGGGATCCACTGTTGTTCATAGCACTCCTTTGTTGTCTGGCCAAGTAAAGGTGGGTGTGGATGAGGTTAAAGATGTAGATGCTCCAGTTCCTGTACCCACTGATGAGATTTCCTTAGTGGGGCAAGCAATTCACACCTTCCTTGCTTGGCCGACACATCTGGTCAAGTCTTTATCACAGCAGGTACTTTACTCTTACTATATGTTTCTTCTTTTTGAATTAATTCATTCAGCGTGCCTCAAATTAGGTCATTTAACTTTGTTTCATGAATAGGCAGCTGTGTCTCCGGCAAAACCACCTCAAAAGCCCGATCCAAAGGTCGATAATCCGCTTTATCTGATGACATTGACCATCCCAGAGCTTTTCTTGAGGCCTTACCAGGTTACATAGGATGCCACCGTGTTCGGGGTCTTTAATCCAGACTTCCCGCTCTACATAAAGCATGAAGACCTCTCCGAAATCGCACACAATGGTCAATGTCTCAACATATCAGTGTTACAGTTGTGGATTCTGTAAGTCATTTTAGATTACTTTTAATTACCTAAGTTATTGCTTTCAATTCATAAATATTTAACTTTGACTTAACATAAACAGGCATATGACTGAAACAAGTGTGCGAGCGGAGAATTCTGATATCTATGGATTCCTCAGTCTATTCAGAGGTCTGGGCAATCGCAGTTTGAGACTGAAAGTTACATAAAGAGTTGGATGCAGAGTTCAAAACGCAATGTCTATCTTGGAGCCTACCTGAATGGGTAAGTCACACAAAATAACTGAATTTAATTAATGTTTACTAATATATTAACCCATATTCATCCCCACTGCAGCGGACACTAGCAGATGGTGGTCATTGTGCCCAACAAACACCTAGTTGTCTGGTTTTGTTCATTGCATAACAGGCTAGACAACTACCTTAAGGGGATAATTAACAGGTTAGTATTCTTTTCAATGCATTTGCATTCAAATACCTCAACAATACCACTTTTTAATCGTTACTCGCCTGGAACAGTGCTTTAAAAGGTCTTGATGATGCTCCACAGCCTAAATCAAAGGCTCCTGCTAGGTGGATTGTCGTCAAGGTACGTCATTTACATAAAACTTCCACTTATATATATTTCTTATGTGTATGTACACTAATTGTTTAATTAATATCCAAATTTCATTATGTATTTAGTGTAATAGACAAAAAAGGAAGTACTGAGTGCGACTATTATGTCATGCACTGGATGTCTACCATCATTTTAGGAAGTTTTAGGAATAACTGGGAAGCGGTACGTTTATTTCAAACAAATTCGATTTTTTTATAATTTGTATTACATTATTAACTTATTATCATTTATTTCATCATGAAGTATTTTAACGATCCTAGACCATTGGAGCCAGAGCGATTAAAGGCGTTGCAGATCCAGTGGGCACAGTATTATCTCCGAGTTAGAGATTAGACCTAGGATTTAGGAACATTAAGTTTAGCTTAGTTTACTTTGGTTTAACATTTTTTACATTTCCTATGTAATTTGAACATTGAATTCATTTGTTGATCGTTGTTTATGATAAATCAATTATTCAATGTTTATTATGATTAAAACTGCTTCAAAGCATAATAAAATGTTTATTTGCTGTGAATTGGGTCTGAAATTGCATTTTACAGGTACAATTTTGGGTTTATTATAAAAACAGAAAGTTTATATATAAAAAAACTTGAAAACAACATCGGTTATTAACAATAATCGATGTTAATATAGTAAACAATATCGGTTATTTACAAAAACCGATGTCAACATGCACCTTAACATCGGTTATGTATAAATAACCAATGTTAACGTTTGTATATTAACACCGGTTATTTATACATAACCGATGTTAACGTTTGTATATTAACACCGGTTATTTATACATAACCGATGTTAACGTGTGTATATTAACTTCGGTTATTTATAAATAACCGATGTTAAGGTACAAAGGTTAACATCGGTTATTTATAAATAACCGATGTTAATATACAAAGAACCATAGGAAAATAAGTGTATGCATCATGAACGTTGACATCGGTTTTCTAGTGAAACCGATGTTAATGTAATATATTAACATTAGTTTTCTCGAAAACCGATGTTAATATATTACATTAACATCAGTTTTACTAGAAAACCGATGTGAATATATTACATTAACATCGGTTTTACTAGAAAACCGATGTCAACGTTCATCATGCATACACTTATTTTGTTGTAGTTGTTTGTGTATTGTCGCAACGTGCCCTTCGCGGGCGAGCAGGGCGAGGCTCACGGGTGCGCTTTCCAAAGGAGGAAAGATGCGCGGAGTCGCCACCAACGTTTATTTGTGGAAAACGTCGAGAAAACCGAAGGAAACCGGTCAAAATGAAAATTCTAAGTTCGAGAGTTGTATTTACGCTTGAGGAAGGTATTAGCACTTCTTACGTTTGTCTCGAAGGACAACATCCTATTTTTTAGAATTGTGGAAATTGTGTTACCTTAACTTTTATTTCTTTTTATTTATTGAGGTCGACAAAAGCGGGGCTTTTGCTCCTACGTACCCTCCATCAAAGAGGAAATCAGATCTACGTAGTTCTTTCTTATGCGTGAATCAAATGATTCTTTTTACTTGAAAGGTGATCATTTTAAGGCGTTGGACCTTAAAAATGATCCATTTTACTTGGTAAGAAACTGAAATGATAAACTTTCAAAACCCTATTTTTTGTGGACGAGCTTGACTAGGCGAGTTGATTTTAGCCTTAGTTTCACTTTAGTTATTAGTCAATTCAATTAAGAATGAGAAATCCCAAAGAGAAAACGTCCTATTGATTTTTCGCTTTATTTTACTAAAAGGTATTTTTTGATTATTATATTATTATTTTACCTCTTTTTTTATTTCCAACGTGGTTACAGCACGACCGAACGGTCGGAATTCATTTTAACAGAAATTAACAAATGATACAATTCAAACGATCGGTGGAAACAACCTTCTGGAGGAAGAATATGGAAGGCCCAAGTGGGCCTGATTGCTATTTGTACCCCTCTTTTTACTAAATGCACCCCCTCTACCTTTTTTGGTAATTCTTTTTCCGTAACGTTACGAAAATTTACGAATTTCGTAACGATACTTATTTTCCTTCCGCAAGGTTACGAGTCCTTACGGATTATGTATTTACTCTTTTTTTTAGCTTTCGAAGAAGTCACGAAAACTCACGGATTGCAAAAAATACCTCCTTTCGATTTCCGTCACATCACGGAATTTTCATGGATCGCGTAAGCCTGCTTCCTTTTGATTTTCGGCACGTCTCGGGACTTCACATATTGTGCAACAAAGGGTGCCAAATATCTCAAAGCGGCCAATCAATGGTTGTATATCATCAAATTATAATTCCCGGATGAAATTAGGGTATGACAGTTTCCCCTCTTTACTTACGTCTCATCGGAGATAAGAGGATAGCAAAGATAAGACACTGATTTCATCCATCCTGCCTTTTCCGTGATGACGATTCTCGTCTCTACTCCTTCTTTTTTGCTGTACAACACAAAACAAAATACAAACAACAACAAGAACAACGAATATAATATACATATACACATATACACATGTTTGGAGAAGGAATCGATCCGGAAAACAACAGAAGAACATATTTCCCAGTCACCAGAGGCTCCGCGCTTGATAATGGAGGGCACATGAACAGCGCAAGGCAATGACATTCATGGGGCTCTGAAAAAGGTGGAGAATGGAGGATTGCCTTGAGGGTCCACACTTAGGCAATTATGAAACATAGCTCCAAACTCGAAGGTGGAGGACACATGAGCAGCGCTAGGCAATAACATTCATGGGGCTCCGAAACAGGGGGAGAATGGAGGATTGCCTTGAGGGTCCACACTTAGGCAATCATGAAACATAGCTCCAAACTCGAAGGTGGAGGACACATGAACAGCGCTAGGCAATAACATTCATGGGGCTCCGAAAAAAAGGGGAGAATGGAGGATTGCCTTGAGGGTCCGCACTTAGGCAATCATGAAACATAGCTCCAAACTCGAAGGTGGAGGACACATGAACAGCGTTAGGCAATAACATTCATGGGGCTCCGAAAAAGGGGTAGAATGAAGGATTGCCTTGAGGGTCCGCACTTAGGCAATCATGAAACATAGCTCCAAACTCGAAGGTGGAGGACACATGAACAGCGCTAGGCAATAACATTCATGGGGCTCCGAAAAAGGGGGAGAATGGAGGATTGCCTTAAGGGTCCGCACTTAGGCAATCATGAAACATAGCTCCAAACTCGAAGGTGGAGGACACATGAACAACGCTAGGCAATAACATTCATGGGGCTCTGAAAAAGGGGGAGAATGGAGGATTGCCTTGAGGGTCCGCACTTAGGCAATCATGAAACATAGCTCCAAACTCGAAGGTGAAGGACACATGAACAGCGCTAGGCAATAACATTCATGGGGCTCCGAAAAAGGTGGAGAATGGAGGATTGCCTTGAGGGTCCGCACTTAGGCAATCATGAAACATAGCTCCAAACTCGAAGGTGGAGGACACATGAACAGCGCTAGGCAATAACATTCATGGGGCTCCGAAAAAGGGGGAGAATGGAGGATTGCCTTGAGGGTCCGCACTTAGGCAATCATGAAACATAGCTTTAAACTCGAAGGTGGAGGACACATGAACAGCGTTAGGCAATAACATTCATGGGGCTCCGAAAAAAGGGGGAGAATGGAGGATTTCCTTAAGGGTCCGCACTTAGGCAATCATGAAACATAGCTCCAAACTCGAAGGTGGAGGACACATGAACAGCGCTAGGCAATAACATTCATGGGGCTCCGAAAAAGGGGGAGAATGGAGGATTGCCCTGAGGGTCCGCACTTAGGCAATCATGAAACATAGCTCCAAACTCGAAGGTGGAGAACACATGAATAGCGCTAGGCAATAACATTCATGGGGCTCCGAAAAAGGGGGTTGGCAGGACCGAATGCTCCACCGGGTTTTTCCACCTGAAAGGCAAACATGCTTTTTGTAAAGAAAAATAAATCATTCGCGAGAGCACCATATCTTAGAGAAACAATATACTTGTGCCAAGGGTAATCTTCCTTGTAACCGAGAATGAAGGGCAGGACGTCAACTTTTAGCTTTTAAATGAACATGTAGGGGAAACATCGGGCTAAGCTAAAAATAAATCACTCATAGTGTACAAAACTCACAAGGCAAGTGTTTTATCCTATTCCCAAACCATAACTGCACCATGACTCTATTTTGCACACGACTTCCTATCGAATCAAAGATCAAACGTACGATCACGGACCAATAGGATTTTCTCGAGGGTAGTGTTTTTTGGAGAGGAAGCTGGGTGTTTCGGTCTTTTCCTCTTTGTTCGTGTGGGGTGGGATATCGCCAATCGAGAATGATTTTGAGTGGCAATCTGAAAGGAAGAATCACCAAAAATGGGTTTTCCTTTGCCGACAGTCACCTACCTTGCCGAAAATTTATCTGGCTTGAAGAATTTCTGTCCTCTTTCTTTCATTGATCGAGAATTGCTTCTTTTCCCTTTCCACTTCCTTTCGATCTTTGATCGGAAATCCTTCTTTTTCTTTCTTTCGATCTTTTCTTTATTTTCATCTTTTTTCTTTTCTTTCTTTCCATTTCTTCCTTCTCTTTTTTTTTCACTTCTCTTTCCCCCATCCCTTTCTTTGGGAAATCGGGTTTTAGCATTCTATTCGCTTTCCCTTGAGGAGATTCCGCTATCCTTTGCTTAGGGGGAAAGAATGAGGATTCTTTTTATAGGCCAAGGTTCAAAAAGGTCTAAGGTTGTGTTTCAATGGGGTCTTTTATCGTGGGAACCCCAATCTTGATATCTGGGGCGAAACAAATTTGGGTGTCAAGGTGTTGGTCTCGGGCCGAACTCCCCTATCACTCCATAAGGCACGCGTGACAATGATGATTTGAAAACAACGTGCAAAATTAGTCATGGCTACAGCCAGGTGGGCACTCAAGCATCCTGTTTATGGCATTGTGATACTACGGTTGGGAATTTACACAAACAGACCCAACGTTTCCCAATTATGTTCTTTTATCAGTTCAATGAATTCATCCATTCTTATCTCGGTTATTCCGGAAAATAAACTCTTAGCATCAGTCCCTTGTTTCCAGAAGATACGTTGGCTCTTTACGAATGATTTATACTTCTTAACTATAACATGTCGACCTTCGCGGTCTTTCTTTCTTTTTCCTTTTTGTTTCATTTTTATATATTCACAAAATTATACACCTATGGTCCTCTATGAAGAAATTTTCTTTTGTATATCTACACTCTTATACATGACAAACTTTTTCTGTATACGCATTGGAACTCTCTCTCTTTACGTCATATGATCAAACCCTATTTACATTCAAAGATCTTTTTCGTTTTTCTCCAACGCACACCTATGGCTCATACAAAAGTTTCTTTGTATACATTCGTTGCTCACACACACAAGAATTTCTCTCCACGCATCACTTGCACACACAAAAAACCTTCTATACACATTTTCCTTTTACTTTGTATACGCAGACATTTTATTCACAACGCTTCTTTCTTTTTATTAGGATTTTTGGTTCATTTTATTTTTAGGACAACGTTCCTAAATGAAAAACTCTACACGGTTTCGGAATTTCAACAAACACTATTGACAACAATGAAACAAGTACCGACGTAACAACTCAAATGATATGTATGTACAAAACAAAAGTCAATCAACATGAAACAAACGTTAGTCCCTTAGTCAAACAAAAATATATAACAGGAAAAATGGAAACAAAAAGAAATATGGATCAAGGGATCTCCCAATCATATGGCCCCGCTCCCTCCTAAGAAATCAAGTAAATTGGTCATCTCCTCGTCCTCGCGGGCCTCATCTGCCTCGTTGGGAGCCTCTGCTGGCGCCTCTCCTGCCCGGGCCTTAGGCCAATCTCCAGGCCATGGGACCTCTGCCCTGAAATGGTCCGGAGTATGGGCATGAAAAAGAAGTAAAACCCTGGCTCTGCAAGCTGAGGCTCATCTGGTAAAGACAATCACGGGTTTATACATGAGCCCGGTGGTTGGCCGCCTGCTGGCGAACCAAATGCCCCAAATACTACTCCGTATCAAACGATCCGGCTGGACCAGCCTGATGAGGTGGCGGCGCGTCTGCGGCCTGCGGAGCATCCCCCTGGGCCTATCTCTGTGTGCAATACTTCTCAATAAAAGCTCGGGTGATGGGTGGCCGAATCACCTTGCTAGGTGCGACGGGAACTCCGAACGACTGGCAAAGTCCTGTGATCAAGGCGGGAAATCCCAGGGCCCTGTTGGACTTATCCGGGTCCAAAAGGTGCCTGGTAGGCGCCACACCTGCAAATAGATAGATGACATCAGCGATTAACTGAGCCACGTGAATGCTCATCCGTGTCAGGATGGCGTACACCAGCTGACACTTCGGCAGGGGAAGGTCGGAATTATGATCGCTGGGCTGGATGTTGCTGAGCAGCAAAGTCATCTAGATCTGAGTCAGGGTGGTCATGTTGGTGCGCATGATCCGCACCCGTCTCCCGGCAGTAGTCCGGGCAAAATCCTGCCCCGGTATGCATAGCAAATGGGCGATGGTCTCCTCATCGAACCCATCGGACCGTTACCTCCTGACCCTCTTCCAGCACTAAAGGGTATCCCAGGAACTGGCTGATAGCATCTGCATCAAACGGGATCCACTGACCCCTCACCCAGGACCTCATATCTCGCACGCCCTCCTCTGTAGGCCAAGCATTGGCATAAAATTCGAGGACTATGTCTGGATCGAACTTGGCCATGGGGGTAACCAGTGATGCCCACTGCCGGCGAACTATCTCCTCCTGGAAATCGGTATACTCGTCGTTCCTGAGCTGGACGCGTCGCTCCCGGAGAAATGACCATCCCTTGATGGCCTCGAAGCGCTGCTGGTATTCAGCGCTCCTAAAGCGGTGACTGTCATACTCGGGAGCAGAACTGGTTCCTTCGGCCGCTTTATCCTTCCTGGATCTCTTTGAGGCAAGTTTCCTCGGGGCCATCTCCTGCGAGAACAAACATTTGGAAGTTAGTTTTACAAGATAATGCTTATCTTAATGCAAAAATGTCGTGCTAACCCCTCTGATTTAGACCAAACTCATGTAATCCATTTATGCACATGCGCATGTGTAGAAAATATCCTATTACTCATTTCAACATACAAGAACATCTAACATATTCTAATTGCCATACACCTCTATACATTCCGAAAAAGAAAACACACTTTCATGCTCAAAGTGTTGCGTCAAACTTTACACCTTAATTTATATCCTAAACATTTGCTATCACAAACTACCTACATACATTTGAAGTACACCATGCAAATTTTTATTGTTTCACTCATATTTATTTATATGCATATTGGAAAGCTAATCACATCCTGCACATATTTCCATTCAAAAGGGCATTCCACGCTATCATACATTCATTTAGGAAAACAATTATTCATACTTGGTGAGGAATTTTATGCCCCTTATATTTACACATATATCTACACACCATTGAAAAGCATTTCCCACGTTACTTAGGTGCAAAGTAACAATCATGGGGCAGCCCAAATTCTTACAAGCAAGTCCCTATTTTCATGCTTTTCTAATTCTAAAACCAAATTTTGGGTTCCTAGTCATGAGTATGTTTTCTTGCATTGAAGCTAAAATGTTTGGGTTCCTAAGCTTGGGATTGCATTTGGGCATCTATTTTAACTTTCCTATGCTGTCTCTACATACATAAAACAGCCCCACCATCCCAATTTTGCAAAATCATATTCATATATCATTGGGGCATTTCACCGAGCACTTGATGGGCGCATGTTTGGACATAAATTGCAAGAGAATAGGGGCAATGTGGCATGCCCCATTGCTTCAGAATACAACATAGGCCTAAGGCCTTCTCATTCAAATCCTCAACTCCAAAAAATCAAGCATAAAAACAAACCAAAACTGCCCCCACAAATATAATCACATTCTCACAATTTGGAGCACCAAAAGATGAATAAAATATACCAATGGGAAGCTAAAAACATCAAGGATTGAATACTTACTTGTTGGAGTGAATAGAAACACCAAAAACGAAAGCAAAAACACGATCAAAAGTGGCTCAGGGGAGCCAGAAACGCAAGCCTTCGTGTTCTTTATCTTTTGAATGAGGGGGGGAAGTTTTTTTGGATACAAAAACGTTCCCCTCCCTCGTTTTTATAATTTGGGTGCAGGGGTTGCTCGCCCAGGCGAGCTAACCTGCCATCATTTTTATTTTTTTTGATGGGAACATTAACCATGTCTCCTCCTTCCTTATGGGTTAGCGTTTGCCCACTTGAACCTACTTAAATTAGAATTAGGTGTCGATTACTTATTTAAAACAAACAATAGTAAAAGAAACTGCAAATGCAAAGGATACTGGGCTGCCTTGCAGCGATGTTCTCAGCTTGTTTAGCGCCGGGAAGGGGCAACGATCGGTCGGTCGCGATCCTATCCTCCATTCGCCTCCATCCCTAAGTACCTGCAAGTAGGAGACAAATAATATGCGGCCAATCGTGACCGGTCATCATCTTACCTTGGTTGATTTCTGCCATTGACTCGTCTTGACTTCTGACCATGGCCTGAGACGACTCTGCTCCTTACTATCACAAGATATGCATGTGCATGTGCATGTGCATGTATGAATGTTCCTAATGCGATGATTTTATTTTAGTGAAGGCTGGTTAGATTCAATTTTAAATAAGCGTTTGGGGCACCCCATACACCGAGCGAAGAGGGCTCAAGTTATAACAAATCTAAAACACAAGGTTTGAAACCAAAGGGAGGACTGAAACCTCGCCCATCTTTTCTTTTCAAAGAAACGAGACAAATACAGTGAATGGGAATCCCTAGAGGAAACCAAGAAGAACGAGAAAAACTCAGAAATAAAAAACATGCAACGGTCCTCTCAATTGCCCCAGACTTCAAGCGTAATATCGTTTAACTACATCGGAGTTCACGGGCGAGGGCCACTCCTCGCCATCCATGTTGGTGAGTATCAGAGCACCCCCAGAAAAAGCTCTTTTCACCACGAAAGGTCCTTCATAATTCGGGGCCCACTTTCCTCGACTATCCTTAACAGCATGGGACATCTTTTTCAGCACGAGGTCCTCCTCGTTGAACTTGCGCGGACGTACCTTCTTGTCGAATGCGTTCTTTACTCTTCGTTGATACAGATGCCCATGGCTCATGGCTGTCAAACGCTTACCTTCAATGAGGTTGAGTTGGTCGTAGCGTGCTTGAGCCCATTCCGACTCTTCTAGGCCGGATTCTGCTATTATCCTCTGAGAAGGAACTTCTACCTCAAATGGGAGTACTGCCTCCATCCCATAAACCAAGGAATACGGCGTTGCCCCAGTAGAAGTTCGCACCGAGGTTCTGTATCTGTGCAGGGCGAAAGGCAACATCTCATGCCAATCTTTGTATGACACTGTCATCTTTTGAACAATCTTCTTAATATTCTTATTCGCAGCCTCTAAGCCCCATTCATCTTTGGCCGATAAGGGGTAGAGTTATGATGCTGGATCTTGAAGTCCTCGCACATTTCCTGCATCATCTTATTGTTCAGATTGGTACCATTGTCAGTAATGATCTTCCTGGGGAGTCCATATCGACAAATCAGCTCCTTCTTTATGAATCTAACTACCATATTCCTTGTGACATTAGTATAAGAAGCTGCTTCGACCCATTTGGTGAAGTAATCTATCGCCACAAGAATGAAGCAGTGACCATTCGACGCTTTGGGTTCGATGGCCCCAATGACATCTATTCCCCACATGGAAAAAGGCCAAGGGGCGGACATAACTTTCAAAGGATGTGGCGGAACATTGACATTGTCCGCGTATGCCTGACATTTATGACATTTCCTTACATGAGCACAGCAATCGCTTTCCATGGTGAGCCAATAATAACCGGCCCTAAGGATTTTTCTGGCCATAGAATGCCCATTGGCATGTGTCCCAAAGGAACCCTCGTGGATCTCCTCAATCATGAAGTTCGCCTCTTTGGCATCTACGCATCGTAGGAGGGTCATGTCGTGGTTTCGTTTGTACAGGATGGTACCGCTTACAAAGAAACCAGTAGCCAATCTCCTCAACGTCCTTTTGTCATTGTCATAAATTCCTGGTGGGTATTCTTTGTTCTCGACATACTGTTTGATGTCGAAATACCACGGTTTCCCATCCCGCTCTTCCTCTATTGCATAACAATATGTCGGCCTGCCTTGAGATTTGAATTCGATGTACGGCAGATCCCCGTGTGGGGCAAGTTAAAACATGGATGCCAAGGTGGCTAACGCATCCGTGGTCCCCAAGTTTACCAATTCGGTTTCTTCTTGGTGAGGCTTCATTTCACGTTCTTCCTGAGCGACCAACCTCTCCAACTCTGGTGACAGGACGTCCTCTTCCTCTTCCTCTTCCTCGTTTATCGTTTGGCTTATATCTCGATCGAAATCGATTGTCAAACCCTCATTGTTAGGATCCTCAAAGAATCGACCCTCATATCTATACCAAACAAGACAAAAGAAACAAAAACATGCAAAATGATATGAGAAAAGGTGGAACTGCAAGAACATATGAAACAAGATCTCTTTGTTTATTTAATAAGGTAGGTTTCACAAAACAAAAGAGAAAGGAAATCTATAGGCTCTAATTACATTGAATCAGCGGTATAGACTTCTGACTGGCTTATCACACGCCAGTTCCCAACTTGGGAATCGGGGTGGCATGGTTGCACAAAACTTGGTGGGTCTTGAGGGAACTCCTCTTCTATTGCGGCCACCTCCTCCTCGGACACCATTCCAACGCTGGTGAAACACTGGCTAATACGGCCGGGTCATACCCTATCCGCCCGAAATCTTGACGGCACGTTCCTCCTCCCCGGCATCCTGGGTTCATACCCTAATCCATACTTGTTTCCAATGATTCTTCCGTCGCTTCTACGTACGGTGCGGAGGAGGGGCAGCTCACTAACATATCCTCTTCACCTGACACTATCACTAAAAGTCCACCCACTGCGAACTTTAATTTCTGGTGAAGCGTTGAAGGGACCACTCCCAGGGCATGAATCCAAGGTCTTCCCAAGAGGTAGCTATAGGCGAGATTTATATCCATTACTTGAAACACCACATTGCAAGTGTGGGGGCCTATCTGAATGGGAATGTCGATTTCCCCCATCACTTCCCGCCGAGTACCATCAAAGGCTCGCACCACCATCGAGCTCGGTTTTAAACGTGACGCACTAAAAGGAAGCTTTTCCAAAGTGGTCTTCGGCATTACATTTAAACTCGATCCATTGTCGATAAGTACCTTTGCGACAACGTGGTCCATACATCTTACCGACACATGTAGAGCCTTGTTGTGTCCTCTCCCCTCAACGGGAATCTCTTCTTCCGCAAACGCGATATAATTGTTGGTGGTTATATGATTAATGATGCCTTCGAAACCCTCCACTGAGATATCATGTGCTACATGGGCATCGTTAAGGACCTTCATCAACAGCGCACGATGAGGCTCGGAGTTTATGAGTAGTTCAAGCAAAGAGATCCTTGCTGGAGTTTTATTCAGCTGCTCGACTACCTTAAACTCGCTTTGTTGGATGAGGCGGAGGAACTCATGGGCCTTTTCCAAAGTCACTGTTTTTCCTTGAAGACCTTCTTTCTTTTCAGCCCTTCTTGCCACTGGAGGATCTACTTCTTTCGAGGGGGTGGCTATGTCTGTGGGCTCTTGGACCATGGGCGCTTTCCCTTTGGAGGGCAATTCCGCCAGGTGAAGGGAAGCGAACACCCGACCACTGCGGGTTACGCCACTAAGGCCGGTGATGTTGGTTACCTTAGCTGATAGGGAATCAACTTCGGTTGCAACTCTTTCGCTGGACGCGGGAGGGGTATACTTCCACGGAACGCCCTTATTACTTTGATATGAAAAAGGCGTTGGCTTGGGCGCCGCCCGGGGGTATATGGGTGTGGAGCTGGTCCTTTTTCTAGTAAAACATATCACTAGGGCCTTGGGGGTTAGAGGAACCTTCTTCTCTTCCGACTGCATGCAAATTTGTGGTTCTTCCCTCCCTCCTATGGACACTTCAAGCTGCCCCCAGTCCATGAGCCGCTGAAGCAATTCTTCTACCGCGGGATAGGTTTCCATGTCGTGCGACTCCCCGAGGTGAAACAAACATTCGTCCCTTTCGCCTCCGCCACGGGAGACCATGCACGCCGCTTGCAGTGATTGATAGATGAAGCGTCTAGAAGTAGCTACCTCTCCTAATCTTTTTGCCCGCGATGGCCCATCCTCTTCGACGACGTTCACGCTAGCCCCTCCATGATTAGCTAGCGGGTTGGTTTTAACATTTGGGCCTTCCTCTTGAAACGATAGCCAACCGGCACTGATTAGGTGTCGTACCTTATATTTGAACGGGAGGCAGGAGTCAATGTTGTGTCCGGGAACTCCACTATGGTACGCACACTTGGCACCCGGGTCATACCACTTAGGGTAGGATGGCTAGAGGACCTTCCCGGGTATGGCCACCACCAAATGATTCTCCAATAATGAAGGCCATAACTCGGAGTATGCCATGGGAATAGGAGGGAAGTTGTCTTTCGGGGGTGGGTGCTGTGCATATTTATAGGTCGCGCCAGGGGCTGTATTATTAACTGGCCAGGGTGCGGTTGGAGCTGTGCGTTGGGCCGGCGCTCTTTCTGCTGCGGGTGGTCCTTTTACTTGAGTCGGGAGGGAATTCCCAGCTCGGATTAAAAAATTTGGGGGATTGGGTTGGTATGAACTTTGGATATTTTGGGGTGCTTTCATCCACGTCGGGGCGGTGGTGACCGCGTGGGCGTCTCCTTCCTTTTTCCTTGCGCCCACTACTAGGGCTCTTCTGTTGTTGTTGGGGGCTATATTGGCAGCATATTCGAACTTGCCTTTTCATAGTCCGGATTCAATCCTTTCTCCGGCGAAGACGAGATCTGCAAAGTTAGCTGGTATGTAGCCTATCAGCTTTTCATAGTAGAACGTGGGTAACGTATCTACCATAATTGTGATCATCTCCCTCTCCGTCATGGGCGGTACGACTTGGGCTGCGAGATCTCTCCATCTTTGGGCATATTCCTTAATGGACTCATGCTCTCGCTTAGTCATACTCTGAAGCTGGTTCCGATCGGGAGCCATGTCCGTATTGTACTGGTACTTCCTAATGAAGGCAGTTGCCAAGTCCTTCCACGATCGGATCTGGGAAGCTTCCAGATTGGTATACCATGCTACAGCTGCTCTGGCCAAGCTGTCTTGAAAGAAATGGACCAACAACTTTTCATCCGCAGAATACGCCCCCATCTTTCGGCAATACATCCGGAGATGCCCTTTTGGGCATGTCGTCCCTTTGTACTTATCAAAGTCTGGTACTTTGAACTTGGGAGGGATGACGATGTTGGGCACGAGACATAAATCCGCCAAATCCGAGAATGGTTAATGGCCAAGGCCCTCGACTGCTCTTAACCTCTCTTCAAGCGCCTCCATCTTCCCCTTATCTTCCGTGAAGGGAACAGATTTTTTTACAGGTGTGGGTGAAGCCGGGATATGGTGGACTATGTTCGGTTGGGGTAGTTCATGGGGGGACGGATCTTTGAGGTGGAGCAGGGGGCCAAGATGGATATCTCCTTCCTCATCATCTTGCCCGGGATAGTCGTCATAAGGTGGGAGTTGTCCCTCGAAAGTAGGGGCTTGGCTTAAATCTTCCGGGGTGGCACGGGGGGTGAAGTCCGGAGGCAAGCCATAAGGATAAGCTTGCGGACTATACCTTTGACCAAACACGATCGTGTTTCTGTCTTGGCCCGGATTTAAGGCGGGCTGCAGCACCGGCTCCGCTTCCCTAACCGTACTGGAGGCGGTTGTCGTGGCTTTATCCTCTATAGTTTTCTGGAGTTTTAACATGACCTCCGAGATGGAAGCCATTTGATCTTTTAAAGCCGATAGATCGGCCTTCATCTGTTCCTGCATGCCCTCTTCATTATCCATTTTTCTGGATCGAGTGTTATAGGGGTGCCTTGGTGTTTTCTTAGTTATGATGAAATTCCTAAAGAGATAAACAATGGTGAGTATGCCACCAAAACATGAATATGCAAATGAATGATCGGAACACTTGGATCCACCCCAAGGGTTTTTTAGATAACATGATGAGTTCAGAACTTCTCATTTTATAAAAAGAACAAAGCTTTCATCTAGCCAAGATTATACAAAGGTGTTACAAGAGAACCTAACGGTTTCTAATTATGTGGGACATCAAATCTATCATGTGTTGACAGTAATTGATTAGCCCATGAATCTCCTCGGGGGTCGTACACACTTCGGCCATGGCTTTTGCTTTGGCTAATAGACGCGGGAGGTCTTGACTTCCATTCAAGGTCAAGGCGAACCTATCCATCCACATAGTCGCTTCTTGATGCAATGCATCAATCACCCTCCCTCTTGCTTCTTTTTCAGTGTACACTTGTGCAAAATCCTCCACTAGCTTTTGTTCATGGGCCACAGACTAGTTCAACTCTTCCTTGTATTGCCCTATGATAGCTAGCATGCTTTGCTCCGTGGCTTCCAAGTGTTAAGCCAAACTCCTCTTGGATCTTGCGCACGCAGCTGACTCTTCTTTTAAGATCATGCCATGCACCCGTGACCGGTCTCTTTCCTCTCTTCGGAGCTTGAGCTCACTGTTGCTACCCCACAATGCTCCTCGGAATTTCTCTTGGCCATATTCCTCCTTGCGGGCCCTTTTAGTTTCTTGTTCAAGGGCTCTTGCAGTGGCCACGTTTTCCTCTTGTAACTCGGTGCACTCTTTCCGGATGTGTGTAGCGGCTGATTTGAACTTCTCCTTGGCGAGTCTCGCCTTCCCTAGCTCTAATTTGAGAGCTTGGACTTCTTCAGCTTCCTCCGAAGTTTCGAAGTTCTCCTCATTGATAACTTTCAATTTGGAGAGTCAATCTAACCCTCGCGTGTGAACTCTTAGCCATCCATGATAACCACCGATGACGCCATTTCGGATGCCTCTAAGCTCCTTTTCTTTCTTCAACGGACTTCTTCACGCCTTGTGGACTCTTTGTATCACCTTGAGACTTTGCGCGCCTAGATCCCTCACAAGGAAAGGCGAGAGACTTTCTTCGGTTGGCGCTCCCTTCATGGGGTACCCTAGCTGTCTTATGGCGAGTGCGGGATTATAATTAATACAACCCCTAGTCCCTATCAATGGAACATTAGGGTAGTCCCCACACGAGAAAAGAACTCCTTCCTTGCCTTCCTTCCAACGAGGAAACCAATTGATTGCGCTGCCCCCTATCCCAGCCAAATGTTGGTCCCAATCGACTCTTCCTTTTTCGGCACATGAGCGATAGCTTTGAAGCGGACACGGGTGTCTTGTGTCTTGTTGGAATAGGTGTGAAACCAACCACACACAGAGAGCGGGTAAACAACAGACAATCCGTGCACTGTTTTTCTCACATCTCCGATCAAAGGTATCAAACAAATCTGCCAAGATAGCCACCACTGGACTCTCCTTGCTGTGGTGATACGCGAGGAAGGCGTCAATGGTGGCTAAGTCCACCAAACCGTCCACGTTCGGAAAGAGGACAACTCCAAAAATCAACAAAGCTAATATATCCGCAAATGGGCCCCACTTCTCTTGGCTCGCCATATCCCTTACCTTACCTTCCAAGTATTTCCGAGGCAGGACCACTATGTCATTACGAGTTTGCTTCATGCGATCCAACTCTTTTGCTGAATCTCCAACCACAGCTGCAATCTTGCTCTAGGAAGGAAGAAAGCCGGAGAAAAGATACGGTTTTCTCCCCCCAAGAGGGCATCCTAATATTTCCTCAAACTCTTCAATAGTCGGTACCATTTGGAAGTCCCCAAACGTGAAACACCTCAACGGCTGGTCATAGTATTGGGCGAGGGATACGACAGCTTCCGTAAATACCTCCGCTACGGTCAAATCTAGAATCTTCCCGTAGACTTTGCGGAAGGCTTGCCTTTGGAGAGGTCCCATCAATCGTCCCAATTCCTTGAGGCTAGTGACATCTAGACTTTTAACCTTGACTTGATAAAACCTTTTGCCGTTTTGATTTGTCCCCATCATTTACCTAAAAAAGGGGTGGATCAAGACTCTGACATGAATGATGCAATGCGTATGCATGAAACGGAAAGAAAACAACATAAAGGGGTAATTCATACATACGAGACCGCAGAGACCCAATTTTAATGCTACGTTTTGGGCATGATGGCGCCTCAACGTAGCATTAAAAAGGTTACGTATTACTCTAAAGAAACCAAACACCACTAGCAAAAACTATAAACTAGTGCTATTTACCAAAAATGCATGAGAACGAATGGTACGGAGCGTGTTTGCTCTTCGCCCCTATTTGGGAACCTATAGGACAATATCTAGGGGTCTCTAATAACTACTTCCCCAACAATTCGTACCTCACACGACTGTTTTCTAGAGGTATCATCACTCAAGATAATAATATTGTGGCGGTATGGAATACCAGCGACAACAAATTATAAAGAGAGAAAGCTCTAGACGAGGTTTCACTATTATCAAGCAAGTCGGAGACCTAGCATGATGATAGATTCACCTCCACTCCTTAAATTCCCATGAACCCGGGTGTAGGGCCCCTTTTTTTACTCAAACCTGTGGGTGCTTAGAATGATGTGTAAAGAATGCGAAATAGACAACAATTATTTACATTTTACACAGTTCAACAAATGCACACACAAAGTTTCACAATTCCACAATTCCTTAAAATAGGCCTAACTCACAAAAAGTTCCCCAGTGGAGTCGCCAACTGTCGCAACGTGCCCTTCGCGGGCGAGCGAGGGCGAGGCTCACGGGTGCGCTTTCCAAAGGAGGAAAGATGCGCGGAGTCGCCACCAACGTTTATTTGTGGAAAACGTCGGGAAAACCGAAGGAAATCGGTCAAAATGAAAATTCTAAGTTCGGGAGTTGTATTTATGCTTGAGGAAGGTATTAGCACCTCTTACGTTTGTCTCGAAGGACAACAGCCTATTTTTTAGAATTGTGGAAATTGTGTTACCTTAACTTTTATTTCTTTTTATTTATTGAGATCGACAAAAGCGGGGCTTTTGCTCCTACGTACCCTTCATCAAAGAGGAAATCAGACCTACGTAGTTCTTTCTTATGCGTGAATCAAATGATTCTTTTTACTTGAAAGGTGATCATTTTAAGGCGTTGGACCTTAAAAATGATCCATTTTACTTGGTAAGAAACTGAAATGATAAACTTTCAAAACCCTATTTTTTGTGGACGAGCTTGACTAGGCGAGTTGATTTTAGCCTTAGTTTCACTTTAGTTATTAGTCAATTCAATTAAGAATGAGAAATCCCAAAGAGAAAACGTCCGATTGATTTTTCGCTTTATTTTACTAAAAGGTATTTTTTGATTATTATATTATTATTTTACCTCTTTTTTTATTTCCAACGTGGTTACGGCACGACCGAACGGTCGGAATTCATTTTAACAGAAATTAACCAATGATACAATTCAAACGATCGATGGAAATTTATTTTATTTTTAGATTAGGCGAGAAATGACTTAAATAAATGACTGAAGCACGTCAAAAGGGGGTATAGAAAGCGAATGAAAACGAGAATAAAAATACATGAAACAAAATGTGGACCACCACGGGTACATAGAATGAATTGAAAAGCTCGGTTTGAAGTACTTACCCGTTGAAGACTGAAGAAAACGAAGAACGAACGATGAATGTTGAAGAACGGTCGAGAATCTTCGCGTAATTACTCACGGAAACGTTACGGAAGCGCCTCGGCTTGGATTTTCTTCACGGAAATAATTTTCCTCAGCAATTTCGAGAGAATAAGAAGTGCCAAGAAGGCTGAACCCCTTCTCCCTTCACTCCTCCCCCTATTTATAGCAAAATAGGGGAGGAGCTTGCCACCCAGCTCGCCCAGGCGAGCAAGGTTGCTTCCTCCAGAAGCAACAGCCTTCTGGAGGAAGAATCTGGAAGGCCCAAGTGGGCCTGATTGCTATTTGTACCCCCCCTTTTTACTAAATGCACCCCTTCTACCTTTTTTGGTAATTCTTTTTCCATAACGTTACGAAAATTTATGAATTTCGTAACGATACTTATTTTCCTTCCGCAAGGTTACGAATCATTACGGATTATGTATTTACTCTTTTTTTTAGCTTTCGAAGAAGTCACGAAAACTCACGGATTGCGAAAAATACCTCCTTTCGATTTCCGTCACATCACGGAATTTTCACGGATCGCGTAAGCCTGCTTCCTTTTGATTTTCGGCACGTCTCGGGACTTCACATATTGTGCAACAAAGGGTTTCAAATATCTCGAAGCGGCCATTCAATGGTTGTATATCATCAAATTATAATTCCCGGACGAAATTAGGGTATGACATGTATAACATTGGGTATTTAAAAAACCGATGTTATCGTTTTTATGTTAACATCGGTTTTGAAAAACCGATGTTAACAATGATACATTCAACATCGGTACTTTCAACATCGGTTTTAAAACCAATGTAGAATGTCGTAAATAACCGATGTTGAAAGTGTATTTTCTAATAGTGAGAGTCATCCTCAGGGCCCTGCGTACTAGACTCGACAGGTCTAAGGGTCTAAGGAAAGAGGAGTTGTCCAGCATACTTTGGGCGTACCACTGTTCACCTCAAACAGCAACCAACGAAACTCCTTACCAACTCCATAAGGCATAAATGTCATGATCCTTGTTGAAGTCAGGGAACCATCGACAAGGAGACTAGTGTTCCAGCAATAGTGAAATGAATAAAAAATGAGAATGGAACTCGATACTACAGACGAAGTTCAAGAAACAGCAAAGATCAGAAAAGAAGCTGCCAAACTTTGAGTAGCCAGGAGATACAATATAAAGGTTTAACCATGAGTCTTTCAACCTAGCGACCTCATATGATGAGTCTGAGGTGAAGCCGAAAAAGATCCCTGAACGAGAAAGCTTGGCCTTAATTGGAAAGACCCATTCAGGGTCACAACCAGTCTTGACAACGGAGAATACACACTACAAGAATTGGATGGCAAAGCAATTCTAAGAACATGGAACACCACCCTCCAGAAGTTATACTTCGATTGACCTAAATACAAACCCAATGTTGTACTCTTTTTCCTACTTAGGTCTTTTGTCCCAAAAAATAAAAAATAAAAATAATCAAGGTTTTAGCTTAAGAGGTTTTAACGAGGGACATGTAGGATAATGAAGGAAATTTGTACTCAATCAAATACATTGAATAAAAATTCAATATCCCTTTCTTTTCACATTTCTTTTTATCAAGACAAAAGCACACTACTAAGTGTCTAGTACTTGTCACCCACAACGAGTGACATGTGCGCACGAGCACACTACTAAGTCTCCACTATATGTCACTCACGATGAGTGACCCCTTTCTCCAACAATAGTAGAAGGTAGCACAATCCCACCTGCAAGTCCAACCTGCTTCACGAGTGGCTTCCGGGAGAAGTCACCCATAATGCTTGCAAAACAAACAACAACAGCACAAGCAAGTGTTAGTTTTGGCCGACACCAACATCAAACATTGAAGAGGGCAAGGTTAGGCACTTTACCATTCAAGGCAATTAAGGGATCACTCGCTGAAGGAAGAGACAGAATTGCACGCACGTCTAGCGAGGTCGACAACTACTACAAAATAGCTTTCTCGACCCTCTCCATAGGGGTGAATAGATGCTCGTCATGTGACTTGAACCTGGTAGGGTCAGACTGCCAGTAGAATGGAAGCAGGGCTCCCCGTCCCTGTTGAACATCAGTGGCAAACCATCAACCACAACACCAGTAGCCAGGACCTTAAAGAAATAGTCCTTAAAATAGGGAAAGATGTTTGAATCAAACTTAAACAACTTCTTGGACATGTCGTTCAAGGAAACCTAACCAAATCTTGCAATCAACTTCATTTGAAAGAAAAACAAGAAGACCGGTAGACTAGGCCGAATGTTGAAAAAGGGCATAGAATTTCGAAGGCCCTCACCATTGCCCAACTGTTTGGGTGGAGTTGAGAAGGAGTCACGTTCAAGTGCTCAAGAAGAGCACATTGGAAAGCGGTCAAGGAAAGAATGAGACCCAAGACCTCAAATAGACACCTGTACATAAAAAGAAGGGTGGACTACCCATCGCCGCCCTCAAGAAAGGGAAGTCATCACTCCCACAAGCCTGAACGACTAACTTGCAGGAGTCCTAAGGGCTCGCTAGCTTCACTTGGCGTTGAAGAGTAGCGACACTTGTCGTCGAGGTCAGAGAGGACTTGTATTTCAGAACGTCATCTCTCACCCATTCTTGGCCAGCGATGGTAGGGGTGGGCAATGACGACCCATCGCTATAGCTACGTCGCACGCAGGGAGATGTCCTGACATCTCCACCGCCACTACCTCTCCTCACACCCTAAGAAGCAGAAGGGGGAAGGATCACAGTAACCAGGACAGGCTCCTCGGCAACAGCAGATGACTGACGTGTGAAGTTCAGAAACCCACTTTAGCCACATCCACCCTAACGTGCCTTAGCTCTGGATTTTGGTAAGAGCATTTCTTAAAATTATTGAGAAAGTCAGCTTTTTTACCAATAAGGGTTTTTTTTTGGATTTTTCCAAATGCGGGTCGATTTTAAATAATTTCCCAAAAAAGGGTAAGTCGTGACAGATGGCATGACTTCTGAGTTAGAAGTCGTAACTTCATTTTTTGTAAGTGATACCATAAAATTATTTACGACTTCAATTAAATTTTTTTTTATGACTTTAAAGTTGTAACCATTTTTTTTCTTTTACGACTTCAAAGTTGTAAAAGTTTTTTTTTTTTACTTTGAAGTCGTAAAACCCTTTTTTTAATAAAATTGTTTAAGTTTAAAGTTTCTTTTTATAAAAATTTTAAATTGTTTACGGCTTTTTATATTTTGTTTTTTAATTTTTAAAATTGTAAAAAAATTATTTATATAAATGTCAAATAAATAATTTTAATTTTACTAATAGTTTTATTTAATATGGTGTATATTTTTTATGATTTTTTATATATGTTATTAATTTATTTTAATGTTTTATTTTTTAAAATATATATTATATATTTTTAATATTATTTTATTTAAATGTTTTTTATATAAAATTTAGATAATCTATTTCTAAAAATACATAATACATTGATATAAAATGAACAATACAAATTAAAGAAAAACATAAAAAGTAGAAGTGATCAGGCATAAAATGTGGGCCTACGTATTGATGTTTTTCTTTAATTTGTATTATTCATTTTATATTAATGTATTATGTTATTTTTAATTTTAGTATGTATTTTTAGAAATAGACTATCTAAATTTTAAATAAACAAAAACATTTAAATAAAAAAATATTAAAAATATATAATATATTTTAAATAATAAAATATTAAAATAAATTAATAATATAGAAAATAAAATCATAAAAATATACACCATATTAAATAAAACTATTAATAAGTAAAATTAAAATTATTTATTTGATATTTAAATAAATAAAATTTTTCACAATTTTAAAAAATAAGAAAAACAAAATAAAATAACCATAAAAAAATTAAAACTTTTATTAAAATAAACTTTAAACTTAAATATATTTTTTTAAAAAGAGTTTTACGACTTCAAAGTCATAAAACAAGAAAAAAAAGCTTTTACGACTTTGAAGTCATGAAAGCAAAAAAACAAAATGGTTACGACTTTAAAGTTGTAAAAAAAATTAATTGAAGCAGGTATTACAACTTCAGTTAAAAAAAATACGAAAATCATAACAGGTATTACGACTTCTAATTCAAAAGTCATGGCACCTGTGAGCTAATTCAAAAGTCATGGCACCTGTGAGTTAGGAACGAAAAATATATTAAGAACGAGAAAGAGTGCTTATAAAATGTGAACGAAAAAGTGAGAATTTCAAAAGTTAATAATAAAAATATCAAAAATTAATATTTAAATAATATCATTAAATATTCAAAAATACCCATAGGAGATGATATTACATTGGTTAATTTATATATTATAATGTTTATTCTTTTATATCTTCCAAATTTTTTCTTCAACCTCCACCATTGCCATTAAAAAAAATGAACCGACTTAATTAATTTGATTGAGGCCGGTGATCCACTTTGTCTGTCAAATCCAACCAATAAACACCTTTACTTCTTTCTGCTCCCAATTCTCACTGCAACAAAAATTTCATCCCTAAATTAATGATAAAGTTAATTTTAAAAGAAGTTTAAAACGTGAAACTTTGGCTTGGAATAACCAGTATTTGTATTGGGTTTGAAAACAAAACCCTCATTTGGAAGATTATTGTTATCTCCATGCAAGAAACGTCGTGTTTGCCCTCGACCAAGCCACGTCCTAACCGCGTCCTTAGTGTCATCTCATTCTAACGAGACATTCCATATATTTCATGTTTGTTAATTTGGTTACTACCGAAAAGAGAAGAAAAAAGACACACCATGTTTCTATCGTACGTTGGTGCAAGTCTGGTGTGTTGACTTGTGAGACATATGCAAAGAGTGATTGATTTTAAGCGAAAGGAAAACAAGGGGCAAATTTGTTTTCTCATGATTTGGGTTAAGACTAAAATTGAGAATTGAAAAGACATGAGTTAAAAATCTAAGGTATACTTAATCAGGAATCAAAATAATAAACATTATGCAGTAAAAAAAAGAATAATGAACATTAATTAATGTACCAAAGAAAATAATAATGAAATTTAATTAATTAGTAATTTTATATTTCCTTATAACATTTTTCTACCAAATCTTAATATTTTATAAAGAAATTATTAAATAAAATAATAGATAGGATATTATTGAATGACTCCATTTTGGAGGTATCCCATCTTATTTATTATATTTTATTATTTTATTCATATTACAATTTTTTATCTACTACTCCACTGTTGCTGGGTCCTTCTTTACTTCTGTGTCAAATAAGGTAGGCTAGCAAGAAATCCGCGTTTGAAATGATTATTTTTGAAAAAAAAAAGACAATGATTATTATTTTTAGAATAGTGTTAGTTTTTCCTAGTCACTTAATTACTTCATTCGTCGTTGAATGATGCTTCACAATATTCCTCATTTGTTCTTTAGATACTAAGGGGATGAATTTGGATTAAGATTTTGAAAATTTTTAAAAAATCTTTTTTTTTATAAAAAGATTATAATATTTAATTATAGAGCAATCTTGTAGTATTCAACTAAAATTTTTAAGATTTTTTTAAAAAGACAATAAAATCCAATGATTTTAATTATGATTTTTTATAATTTATAACAAGTCTTTATGGTAAAAAAATATATAAATAATGTCTTCCAAATCCTTAAAATTTTTTTATATTTTTTTCTTTTTTTCCTATTGGTTATCAAAAAATTTTTTTCTCTCATCACACATACACTCTTCAATTTTTAATATTCTTTAAGATATGTGTGTCATATATATTTCTCTTATTCTTTTGGAATAAAAAAATGTCAAATATACTCTTTCTCTTTGCACTTTTCTCTTTGTTTTCTAAATTAAATTAATGTTTGTCTTATGTGTTAAGGCTAACCATGTTTTCTTTACACGGGCTATCTTCATCACCTGTTCGACACAATGTTATCGTGATTATCACCCTTAATTTTATCATTCACATAACTCAATAGTCCTTTTACCAATTTTTCATCCTCACTGCTCCCTTGTAATATAAGCTTATTATTACAACTTATTTAAGCATGTAATTAGATTTATCAGAAAATAATTGGAATAACTAAAAAAATCAGAAAATCATTGTATAAATTTAAATTTATTATTCAAATCCAAAAGTGAAGAAGGAGAAGATTCTATTACAATAAAGATTAGTATATGAGGATATAAAGTTAGAATAAATATAACTATTAAAAAATTAAAAAAGTTATATTGATTTTACTTTTTTTTATCCAAATCTCATCATTTCTTATCATTTTTTCACTAATTCTTGTAAATTTGAATGTGTTTTTAGAAATTCAGAGAATCCTTTCAAATTTTATAAATCTATAAAGCCATTTCAAATTATTTAAATTCTGAAGATATAAATCCATTAAAATTCAAACTATCATAAAAGTCTTGTAAACAAATATAATTAGTCATAATATTCTTATACAATCTTTAAAATCCACAAGATTTTTTTATACTAAAATAATTTTTTAAAATCTTAATCTAATGCATCCCTAATAGTAGTAATCAGATGTAGGAAAATATTTTAATTGAATAAAGGAAAGGAGAAGAATTTAAGAAGGAAAAAGATAGGGCAAAACAATTAAAGAAAAATGAAACAAAAAACTGCTGAGTGTTTGCATAAATCCAATTGGTTTTTTTTACAAGGGACATAAATCCAATTGATAGGCGGCTATTACTTTTTGACTTTTGGAATGCTCAATTCAAAGTGTAAAATTACATTCTAGAATGCACACTTTTTTTGGTGACCAAGCTGGAAGGTAAAAGAAAAAACATTCTAGAAATTATGTAGGAAGTAACTTGGAAGTGCAGGAAGTAACAACCTTGATAGACGACGACAAAGAGGGAGATACAATTATAAATCCAATTGTTCTAACAATTTACATACAGTTACCTTAAAAACAGTGTCGACACACATGACCACTTCTATTGTGGGTGACTACCACGGGTCCTGCAGCGTGCGAAAGATTTGTAGAACGTCAAATATACCCCTCACGTAATGTATGATCCAGATTTGTGCCATTTACAATGTATCAACAGGGTATGGGATCTTCTTTTAAAATATTAGTAAATGATATTCAAAATACAGGTTTACTCTGTGTACAGTAATGGACCCCATGTGTTGGGCATGTCCATGGGAAACAAGGTCCTTATGCTAATTGCCTTTGTTGTTTTGTTATGAGAGAGTGAGTAGATCTTTTGCCTTAAGTGAGCTTAGGAATATAGTAAACATCTAAAAAGGACAAATTAAATATGGAGACGGATCCAATGTCTGCTAATGGCATTGGGGTACCATCACCATTCATGACCGATATAAGCAAGACAGGATTTAAAGACATAAAAGACTTAGGATCATATGACATGTGTTGTGACGCTCCAGAATCAAGAATCCAAATGGAAATCATACCTGACAAACTAGAGGAAGACAAACCTTTTAAGGAGGAGGTAGACATGGCATGCGACTGAGTAGCAAGAAATATTTGAAACCATTCTACAAGATCAACCACTTAAGAGGTGCAGCAGAAGTGGATGTGTATCCAGTACCAGGAACAACAACATTGGATGACAGAGCAACAAAGATCAATGGAGGAGTAGAGAAAATTCCTATATCAAAACCAGAATTAGACTTAAGTCGTATTTCTTTTGTCAACCACTCATTAACTACAACATCAACATTGGGAAGGGGATGACGTTGTTATATCATCCCACGAAGCCCTTCAAAATCGTCTCGAAGGGTCATAAAAAATTGAACCAAACACGTTGCTCTCTAAAGTCAGTATAAGTTTTGAGTGCTTGCATTTCTGTAGGTCCACTAAGAGCCAGTTGGTCCCATAAGTTAGATATAGCATAATAGAATTCTAAATGCTCATGTTACTATGCTTAAGAGCTCGAATATCAATTTCCAATTGGTATTGTTTTGCAAAATTAGACTGTACATATAACGTTTTCAAATGGTCCCAAACATCCTTAGCCAAATCATACTTTGCAAGTTGCATCCCTATCAATTATATTCAGGTAATTATCTTTGAGTTGTAGACTTCCCAGGTTTCCAACTCATTTGCAAATTTCACATTCTGCTTATCTTGAGGCTTAGCAAAAGTTACATCAACATAGTCCCATATTCTCTTACCTTTCAATTAATTTTTCATTACATAGCTCAATATGAATAATTTTTTTCTGTCAACTTACATTAGCTAATATATCTAATATTATTTAACAATAATTACTAAAAAAATAATGTTTTTCTAACAGTTTTTTGTGGCAGTCTCAATAAACCGCTAGAAATATTATAATTTTTTTTACAAAAAAGCTAACAACCACCACCAACTTATACTTATATTACGTGTGTCACTTAACAATAATAGAGTAATAACTTTACCAATCACCAATTTAAAATTTTAAGTATAATTTTTTAATTCTATTTCAACATGCTTTACAACATTATTATTTTTTTAAAAATTGCAACTCAATAGTGTAGAACCTTTGTTATGTCGGCAAGACACCAACACCCAAACTCCAGCTCTTATTCATGGTTCAAAGTTCTTCATAGCGCCAAAACATGGTGGATTCCCAATCTCATGTGAAGTCTCACTAAGGTCTTGTATTTTTGGTTTAGGGTTCATTGCTGTTTTCTATATTTAATGTGATTTACAAACTCTAATATAGTTATGTGCCCAAAATGCTCATATTCTCTTTCTTGCATATTTGGAATCGTTGATGCAACACTTTTTCTCATGGATTTGGAAGTGTACACGCAATTGTCTCTCTTGCGGATCTGGTAGTGTTCACGCAACTCTGTTTTGTTTCATTGTGTTTTATTGCGTAGTCTCTTATCCTTGTTTTGTTATGATATGATTTCCTGGCAGTATCAATAAATAAAGTTGTCTTCCTTTCCTATTCTACATTATGATGTTTGGGGTCCTAATCATATGCCTTCTATAATTGAACATTATCATTTTTGCATTATTCATCTTAATTAGCAATTCGCATGTTGATGCTATTTTCTCTCATAAATGATTATTATCATAAATGATATTGTGGTCTTTGTATGGTTACACGAGAAATTGTACAACAGAGTTTATGATGATTGTGCAATTTGAAGTTTATACCATACTTATCAATTAGATTAGATATGGTGTAAACAGATAACACACATGCTAACATTTAGCAGAAAAAGAAATACACATTTTTATTGTAGGAATAACAGAACAAGAGACTTGGAATTCATTTTTTATTATTTATTTTGAATTACACATTGTTTTATATAATTAAATATGTCCATTTTAAGAATATGCTATTTTGGAAAATTTGTATATTCTAACTTTTAAATATTAAATCTTATAAATTGCTTTAATTGTGACATACCTGAAATTGTTGTGAGTGAATTAAATGGACCTGATTTAACTTTTCCACAACTAGAAAATATGACATACCTGAAATATTTTATGAGTGAATTGCTTTAATTGTTGATATTTTTATTCTAATTTTTCTCCTTGGGAATCAGTGCCTCACTATAGGTATTGATTTGAGAAGTACAAACTATAAATGATGAGGTATTGATAATATGTTATTTCTTGAGAACCCACATATTTGATTGTATAACACGATATTAAGGAGTTGCAATACCAATGACACGTTTCCTCAATATCTTGTAAACCTATCACCTTTGCAAATTTTGTAAGTGCTAATTCACTCTTTTTCCAATGATATACTATGTTGCTGCTGATTGTCAATTTTTCTTGTATTAATTTTATGTTATTTTATGATCATATATGGTCCTTATAATTTGAAAATTTTAAAACAGCCAATGAGAAAAATAAAAGATGTAGCTCTATAAAAATAGTTGAACTCTGAGACCCTAATTCTTTTAGGACAAAAAAAACAAAAAAATGAAAATAAAATAATGAAAAACGAAGAAAAAGAAGAAAAAAAAAGGAAAGAAAGAAAACAGAAAAAAGAAAGCAAAAAAAAAAGGAAAGAAAAAGAAAAATGAAAAAGAAAAAAGGAAAGAAAGAACAAGAAAAAGAATAAAAAGAAAAAAAGGAAACAAAGAAAATAAGGAAAAAAATGAAAAAAGGAAAGAAAGAACAAAAATAAAAAAATAAAAAAATAAAAAATAATAATAGAAACGGAAAGAATTATAAAGGACGAAAGGAGAAAAATTACTATAAAAAGAGAAGGTATGAATACAACTACATACAGAAAAGAACTACACAGAAACACATAGAGAACATGTAGAAAATAAGAAGAGACACAAAGACACAAATCTTGAGGAGACGAAAGAAGTTCACTACATCATGTTGTTTGGCACTACCGTCAAGAAAGGGGAATGGACCTCCAGGTATCTCCTTATTCCTCTCATTTCATCTCTTTCTTTCTCTTTTCCTTTTCTTTCCTTTAGTGTTCATCCCCTCCCTTCTCCTCTTTTTTTTGGTCTTCTCCTTGATTCGTTTCAACTCATCGGTGAATCCTTGGCCGCTGGTGAGACTCTTGGAATTTCTTTTTTGTAAATATTTTTTGTCCATCTTTTTTTTTATAAATAAAAAGCAAAAAAGAAGAAAAAAAAACTAAAAAAATAAAAATTGCTATTAACACCGCCTTTTCACACATACAATTTTTTCTTTCATTTTGGGTTTGACCTATTTTTTCCAAAAAATAATTGTACATAAAATAAATACCATTAGTCACACCTCTATTTACATGTACACTCCCACCCCTTTTGGGCCATAGCCTAAATGAGGTAAAAACTGCAATATACAACATTGTTTTTCTGGTTTGGCTTTATTATTATTATTATTATTATTATTATTATTATTATCATTATCTGGTTAGTTTGTAGTGTATTATAAATATTTTGTCACTTATTTATTTTCCCCATATTTTAACCCCGCACCCTTAATTACTAAGTGTATTTCACGCTTCTATTTTATCCCTTTCTATTCCCATTCGATTTATTTGTTCGTGTCTCATGTATTGATTACTTAACACTATGTTAATCATTTTGAAATTCTATTTTAGTACTTACATTTTGTGCACTCCATGCTGGGTCTCTAACTTGTTTGGTGGTATTTTAATAAAAGTGTGGGTAAATATAGCAAATGTTATGTTGGGTCTCCGACTTACTTGATTTCGCAAACTTTATTGCAAACCTGAAGTCTTTTTTTCATATTCTATGCACTCCATGCTGGTCTCTGACATGCTTGGTGGTGTTTTAATAACGTGAGAGTAAAATTTTGTGAAAGCCATGCTAGGTCTCCATCTTGCTTGACTTTATAAAGTATAGTTGAGATTCTCCCTTTTCTTCACAAACAAATAATCACTTCATTCTCCTTTTTTTCTCCACAAAATTTGCACATTACTTGAGATCCCTTCAAGGTCCAATGCCTTAAGTGATTCTCTCCGATATTTTCTTAAAATTCAATGTCGTTTCAAGATCCAATGTCTTAACAACTCCTTGTCATGCAATTAAAACAAATCTTTCAAAAAAAAAAAAATCAATCCAACACACAAATTGTTTTCTACCAAAAGAACTACTTAAGTTTGATTTCCTTATTGCACCAGAGGATACGTAAGAGGGAGGGAAAACCCCTTATCGACCTAAAAAACTAAAAAACATAAAATTCCTTTTTCTTTTCCTAAAAAATAAAAATTCGCTTTCTTTTTCTAAATAAAAAATATAACAAATATAACTCATGTTCTCAAAGGAAAATAAATAATTAAAAAGTCACTTTATTTTTAGCACATGCAATTAAAGGTTGTCATCTTCATGACGAGTGCGTGGGGTGCTAACACCTTCCCTGTGTGTAATTGACTCCCAAATCATTTTCGATAACCAATTACAAACACTATTACACACACACAACAGGACTTTCAGGTTGAATAATTCAAACTATTTATACATTGTAATAGTTATTGCAGTTCCTGGCTAGAGGAACAATAAATAAGTTGTTACTAGAAATTAAGGAGCAAATTTCATGCTATAGACGAGGTCGTCCTTTACATGGATAATTAATTAGCCTAAATAACAAATTGTATATCATTCCATTTCGGGGTCTTGAACCACTAACTAATGCTACTTATTGAGTCCTAATTAACTAATTCATATGGTTGCCAATGGTGTGGGGTTAAACTTTCAATCTTCCTAACACCTGGCTCCAACCAATCAATTGTGATAGCAAAATGTGGAGCAATCAGAGCCAGTATTTTTTTCGTCAAAGATTGAAGTAGATTGTTGAGTAGAAGCTGTAGAAAAAGTATGTGGCTAATGTGTAGGATCTATAGAAAAAGGAATATGTGGCTACTGTGTAAGACCCATAGGAAAAGGAATATATGGCTGCTAAGTAGGACCCATAGGAAAAAGAATATATGGCTATTGAGTAGGAGGCATAGGAGAAGGAATATATGGCTGATGAGTGAGAGCCATAAGAGAAAGAATATATGGTTGTTGAATGGGAGCCATAGGAGAAGGAATATATGGTTGCTGAGTATGAGCCATATGAGGAGGAAAATGTAATTGCTGAGTAAGTGCTACTTTTGTTGGACATTTGGGTTTAGGAGGCGTGACTACTTACACTAGAGTACACCACGAAGCAAATGTAATTGAAGATTAAAAAGAGAAATTAGGATGTAACAAAGTAGCAACAAAACATATCAAACATATATCAATACTAAATATATATTTGACAATAAAGCGAATAATATATATCTATAAAAACAAATGTCAATGAAATTGTATCTTACCAAATAAATTAATTCATGAAATAAATTAATGTCGGGTTATTCCAACATATTTGAATCATCTACATCACCCCTTGCCAAGGTTATTGTTTCTATTTCATTTGCAAATATATTACTTAAATCTTGCTCATGGTACGACTCACTTTCAAATGTAATGTCTTCTCCAACTTCTCCCATATCATACAATTCTCTTGGCATCATGTGGACAACAACACTCCAACCCTTATTTACCTCATCATCAACATGATACACCATTTGTGCTTGTGAAGCTTCAATATATGGGTCATGTTCTTAACGTTCACCCATGTGAATACATTGAGAAAAATTCATTGAAGTAAATTTCCAAGCATCCTTTCTAAACCCTCTAAGGCATGTAGTATTTGCCCACTTGCACCTAAACAGGACAACCCTAAGAAAATCATAGTAGTTAATCTTAATTATGTCCTTCAACTTCCCATAATAGGACAAATCTACTTGCCTCAAATTTGCATAAGATCTACTTGCAACACATGAAGTGTTTGAAGTTAGAAAAAAAATCCATTATTTTGGGTATTTGAACCTTCATCTCGTCCTATGGTCCTAAACTTGTAGCCGTTGATGTTATATGAAGTATATCTTCTTGCAATTGACATCGAGCCCATAGCTAGATGCTTTATTTCATCTGGAACTACATCTGCAATGTCGGGATTTGTAGTCTAATTAGGGAATCATGTTATTCACGAAATTACATTATAATTTTGACACGAAACTATTTTAAAACTTACCCAAAGAAGAAACTAATTTGGAAATTCCGTACTAACTATCTTTTCCAACTCTATATCTGAAAGTCTTCAATTCCTTGTCATCCTCTTGGTGTATGTTTTCAATACATTACCATAATAAAATCCACTTTTAAATTCAATACACGACTAAAGTGTTACTTTCACCACATGTAATATGTCTAAGTACTTACTCAATGTATGATTGGACTTGTGGAAAATTTAGTAACAAATATCGATGTGCTTGTGTTATCTGTAATGGGGTAAAAGTGAAAGTTGATGAACTTCCCACTAGTTTGCCTAATTATGGATAGATGATTTGAGAAACTTCTTTATCATTAAGATGATCATCAACACGTCTATTTTTTATTCAGCCTTGACTCAACCTCTTTATATAGTGAGTAAATATTGAGTCTCTACATCCAAATAAACTTCACTTATAGACCCTTCTGTTTGTGCCTTATTCCGCACAAAGGACTTCAAATGTCCTAAAACCTTATCACAAAAGATAACAATAATTTAATTGATATATCCTTCAAAAAATAGGTTAAGCATAAAAAAGTGTGTTTACCTCTTAATTGGGTACATCCATCGATAATGTACTGACCCTCCTTATTTCACTTCTTCAACAAGATGACATGTTAAATGGATCATCACAATGAAGAATGATAGAGGTAATATGATTTCCAAATGGCAAAGTGTAAGCACAATCCAATTTTGCTACTTGTCAAGATCTTAGACATTCAATCTTTTACCGTAAAACTCCTTGAAAAATGAGCAAAACTCTACTAACACTGTAGTCACTTGATCAAGTAAAACATTGCATATAGCTATTAGGAGTAAATGTTGCATAAGGATGTGGAAATCATGACTCTTAAGCCCAAATATCCTAGAGTTCTGATCATCAATGCAATGGGATATGTTACTTGAGTAACCATCCAGCATATTCACATTTTTTAGTGAGTAAACAATAATGGAAGATATTTTCCATTTTCATCTAGCCAAAAGATCTTCTTTTATTCCCATATCTTTCAAATCTTGAGGAGCTTGAAGATGATCTTTTGATTTTAAGCATTAATCAATGTTTACACACATTGTCAAAAACATTCTTCTCAATGTGCATAACATCAAGGTTATGGCATAAAAAATTATCCTTCCAATAAGGAAGATTAAGGAAATATGCTTCTCTTCCTTCATTGCTCCTTTTGACCATGTGACTCAAAGATCCTTTCAAAGTTTACATTCATATCATCAAGCTACTTCAAAATGTCTAACCCAGATAACAATTTTGGTGCATCCCTTTCTTCAATTGTGCCATCAAAGTGCATCTTCATCAATCTAAATGTATGACCTCTCCAAAAATCGTCGATGACCCTTGAAACACCATTTTCTACTAGAAAATAATTGACAAGGGAAAGCATCAAAGTTACAAGATAGGCAAGCATATCCAGTATAAGTATTCCACCCAGATAAATTACAAAGTCCAGGGAAATCACTGATTGGCCACATGAGAGCCGCTCGCATTCTAAATACTTCTTTCAAAGAAGAATCATAAGTTTCCACACCTTTTGTCCATAGCTCATTCAACTTCTTGATTAGAGGTTGTAGGTACACATCTATCTTATTCCCTAACATTTTTTAGCTAGAATGGCCATAGAAAGAATCAAAGAAGATTGCTTCATGCACTCCCAAGGAGGTCGGTTGTATGGAATTAGAAGCACTGACCAAGAAGATTGCTTCATGCACTCCCAAGGAGGTCAGTTGTATGGAATTAGAAGCACTGACAATATACTATGCTTATTATTCATGGTTCGGTATGGGCTAAAGCCATCATTTGCAAGGCCAAGGTGAACATTTCTAGGTTATAAAGAAAATTTAGGGCGAATTTGATAAAAACTTTTCCATGCATTAGCATCTCTTGAATACCTCAACAATCCATCTAGGTTGCTATTTAAAAAATGTCATCTCATGGACTTTGCTATTTTGGAACACACAAATAACCTTTGCAACCTTGGTTGCAAGGAAAAGTAACGTAAAACCTTGGCTGGTAAATTCTTTTTACCATTAGTACTTTTTGTTTTCCATCTAGATTTTCTGTAATGCTTGCAAATCTCTAAATTTTCATCTTCTCCCCAATACAACATGCAATTCTTTGGGCAAACATCTATCTTTGTATAATTAAGACCAAGCTTGTAGATCACCTTCTTTGCCTTATAAAATGAAGTAGGAATCTTTCCATATTCAAATGCATCTTTCAATGACTCCAAAATCATCGTCATTGCTTTATTAGTCATACCGCACAAACATTTTATATTATACAACCTCAATAGAAAAAACAACTTTGAGTACTTTCGACACCTTTCATACAATTCTTTGGTACCATCTCTAAGCAAATAAGAAATTTCTTCATTTACTTCATTAGGCATAGTGTCTACAAACTCAGATGCTTCTTCATACATATTAGGACACACATTATAGTGTCTATTGTTCCCAAATGCATCATTTATCATATCTATCACTGGATTTTCATTTTGCAATGGTTCATCTATTGCTACAATGTCCCTTAATTCCATTGTTTCATATGTTTCGCCATGCCATATCCAGACTTTGTAATTTTTGGGAATTGCTTACAAATTAAGTGGTCAAACACCACATCTCTAGTTTCCCATCTATCACAATGACATTTAGGACATGAACACCTTATTGCACCATTGACATAACGGTTTTCAAATGCAAAATCTAGGAACTTATTTAACCCTTCTAGATATTCAGTTGTATTTTGGGCCATATCAATCCATGATTTATCCATTATTCATTTGTTTCGGTAAAATCAATAATCAGTTTATATATTAGAACATAGCCATAAAATGAAAAGGTTTAAGAGATCAAAGGAGCAACAATACATGAAATGCAATATTTTATAACTATGGCAGGGTGAAGTAAGATCATAATTGCATTATAATATTGGAATCTAAACACCCACTTGCATTCAAAGCCAAAAGATGAGTTCATAGAAACTAAAGCTCACATTCAACATTTTTTATAACATGCATCATACTATAACATGTATCATTTGTCGCTGAATGATCATCGGTTTACTAGGACTATAACATATAGTACCATATATCAGATGGAGAAATCCAAGTTACAATATTTAAAACATATCATCTAGATTTTGTAGATAGAAATTAAAGATCAATCACCACAGCGAGGAAGTCTACCTCTACAATTACAAACCAACAAGAATCACAAAAACCATAGTAATCTTCCTATCCTACCATTTTGTTTCTTGTTTTCTATCTTTGTGCTTTATAATTTTAGTTCTAAAGATCCTAGGTGCTTAAAAGTGTGTGTGGGTGTGTGTGAAACGTCAATAAGAGATTTGCAATAGAACATGATGATTATAAGTGACACATCTGATTTCAAAAAAGCTATTATACACTAAGCAGGTACTTGATCATGTAGATATCAATAAAAGACCAATATACTTTTCTTCAAAATGTACAGTCTAAACTGATATCAATTAACTATACCTCTCAATTGGTTCTTCAAGAATGACCTGGTTACCAAAATGTATGACCTGCATACAATACAAAAGAAATGAGTTAGGAATGATATTTTCCTTAGAATTTTCCATAAGCAAGGCTGCAACCGCTTCATGCACAATACTACAATGAAGGAACAAGTCAGAAACTAATCAAATCAGATCATTGAAAACCATAAATGACACAAATATTCCTATTGGCAAATCTTTATGAAATGAAAGGATAATAGCATATGGAAACTAAACGTTTTCAAACTAGTCAGTGCAAGGATAGTTAAAATATTGTTGCCATCAAATTCAACTTCTGTGACATGGATTACTTTAATTTTAAAAATGAAAAAGGCGTGTGCAACATTACAAGGATAGGAAGCAATGAATATAATAAGCAATCAAGCTTCACTAATTGACCATTGTTTCTATATTTTATGACATAAACCACCTATTAACTACTCTATCATGTAGTGAAAATTATGATATATAGAGACAGAGAGGAGTTTGAGGTTTTCAACAGTTCTGAAATAGTTATGATACAATCAAATAAGTACACTAATGCAATAATGCTTCTTTTTTTTAGTCGAAAATTCCTCTAAGCTTTTAAACATTTTTTTTTCTTAATCCAATAAAACATCTTTAAAAGCTAAAATTGAAATAGGCCTGAAAATCAAAACCGCCAATACTTCAAATGCAATGAACTTAGCCAAAACATTTATTAACTTTTAACATTTTTTTTATAATAATAACAAAGTTAGAATTTATGATCCTATATATATTATCTTTTTTTACCAACAAATATTAGTTGTTGTTTTCTTAGGTAATTAAATGTTAAATTGTTAATTTTTACTAGTTTTAAAAATGATTCTTTAAGTATTCAACTCAACTTATATCTCATTTTTTTTTATATATTATCTAACGTTCCTCGTCACTAAAACAATCCCAGTAAATATAAACGAAATTTATATTCTTACATTCTTAAAAAGGGGATTATAAATTAAATACAAGCTAATTCTTTTATAACTATTACAATATTTTGTCATAAATAAATTTATCATTATTTTCTTAAGAAAAGAGATAAAGAATTTAATAAAAAAAGTGTGTCTAAAATCTTTTGAAACTATTATTGAATCAACTTTATTTTTGTAATAATTTTTTAAAAATTTACTATCTTAAATAAATTTTAATTATGGAGTAGTAAATATTTTGTGTTTTTCTCTTGAGTCTTAATAAATATATTTTTTTTCTTTTGGACTTACCTGTGTCGTGTATTAGGAGGTAGATCTTGGACGTATTGTGGGTTAAGGAGATCTGTACATTGAGACTCACAAAAAGAAAAATGGATCATATGTCAATGAGGAGGCAAGGTCTATAGGGGTAATTTAAGAGATTCCTTTTTATTTCTTAATTACATATGTTTCTAATATTTTGTGCTTGATTTGGTGTTTAATTTTATCAATTCTTAGTTCTGATGAGTCTGGTCATGAAACTTGCAACTCCTAACTCTATTGTTCTTGCATGTTTGCTTGTGTGTTAGTGAGTAGTATGGATATTGGTGTGAGGTAGAAAATTGCTATGCAAGGGGAATTTGGGCTGATTTGGGGATGTACTAGAAGTAGTGCTCTTGCTATTGGTATTGGTGTGGTTTTGGGTAATGAAGGGAGGGTTATTGCTATAGATTTAAGCCCTCTGATTGTTGTTGTTGTAGCTTACAATGTGCATAGATATTGCTTGCATAGGCCCTTTTCCTATTATGGTTTTCATTCACTACTTGCACTGGTTTTTTATGAATATGCTGAAAGTTTTTTCTAATTTATAGGACAAGATGACACAAGAAATGAGTCAAAGTGACAACTTTACAAAAATTTCAGCTAATGATAGTGTGAGTAAAGTACTGGAAAAGGATCATACTGGGCATGTGCGTTGCTTACGACTAGGAGGTCTTCACAATGTTGCATTTTGGTTCACCACAAGCTATAGTGGTTCAGGGCCTAGTTTTTCAAACTCTGATTCGGTCGAGAACGCTAGGTTGAAAGAGGAGGTTACTTGTTTAAGGGACAAATTGACAACTTCTAAAGAGAATGTCGAGACATTAAAAAATCTCATGTTTGCATACATCCAAATGAAGAAAGAACATATTCCTTTTGAGTTGGGTGCTATGTTTAGTCATAACACTAGTAACGTAGTTATAAGTACTTCTCCTATTCTTGTGTTAAATTTAATATATTATTAACACTTGACATGATATGATTTTTATTTCATAAGATGAAGGAAGTGGACAAGATGGGCCAACACCAAGAGGAGGATCATCATTAGATAGTAATTTTCATGCAACTTGACATATGTTGCTTAATTCATTTTGATATATAATGTTTTGAATGTAATATAGGTTTGAAACCTTCAATGCTTTGAGTAATTAGATTTCCTTACATGAACACCTTATGCATGCACATTGTTTCAACTTGGAGTTTGTTATTACACTGAAGTTTTATACATGTTGAAATTATGTTCGATATTTTTAATTACAATTCTAATTCTATCAAAGATGTAATTGACTTATTGGTGCAAAGTATAATTATAGGATAGAATGAATCATTTTGAAGATTGTGGTGTGAATAGGAATAAATACGAAAGAAAAATTATACAACAAGATAATACTAATAATTACAATAATTATGATAGTATTGAAATTTGAGAGAATAGAAATTTAATATATCATCTCAATTTTTATACTTAAACAAATAGAAATAAAAATAATTATAGAACTAATGGAAATGATTAAAACTAGATAAAAATTAATGAGTTTTTTTTATAAAAAAAACAATGCTTTTGGCAAAACAAAATGCAAAAACACACTTTGTGACAGTTTTATAACCGCCACAAATTTTTTGGTGAATTAATGCAACTTAAGATATGATAATTGTAAGTGTTCAATTTAGTAATTTGATCTTCGACTAAGTTATTAAACTCCCCAAATGATAATCTATAATATATCTAACTGTGCGTTTGGATAGAGTATTTAGAGAGGGTAATGTAATTTTTTAGGGTATTTGAATTGATACTCAGGAAAATGTTGTGTTTGGATATTTACTTTTAGAATTTCATAAATTCTTCAAATTTCTAGTCCTTTTTTAAAATAAGGAATTTACAATTCCACTAAAATAGGTGGAATTTCAAATTTCACTTGTCACACCACACACTTCTTTCCTCTCGGTTCCGTTGCTTATTGACGATAGAAGATTATTCCACGAGATTGATTTTCAGCAACCTCCTGCAATTGGAAACTCATCAGAGCACGATATTCCTCAACCGAGATGAGGGCATGAATTGAAAAACTCAATGCTCAAGCATCCTTTGCTGTGGGACTTTGACAAACATGGCACACACACAACGTTGATCGACCGCTGCCAACAAATATGTTTCACCGATGTACAAGTTCTAACATCCTCACTGTGTCACCGTCAACGATGTCGACACGGATCCCTCAACGTGGTGGTGTTGTGCCTCCTTGCCGTCAATGTTACCAGTGTTGCAAAGCTTCAAACATGGCTAATGCTTGATCTTCGGTCCATGAATGAGAATATTGCAGTAGTTAGAATCTTGGACCATTGCCGTTGAAGAAGTTTCTTAGGTAGAAAGATATAGTGAAGACGAATCAATTGAGTTTTGAAAGAATGAGAAGTAGATATTAACCAAATTATCCAAATTAAATTAATTGCCCATACAGGTTATTTTTGCAATTGAATAAAATTTGATTTCCTTCATTTAAATTACTTTGCATTTTAAATTCTTCGTTATTTTAAAACTCTTAATCCAAACACACGGTAAGAAACTCTCGGAAAAATTGTAAACTTAATTTTACCAGTTTAGATCTGATTTAGAAGTCGCAAAATCAGATTTTGCATAATTTGGTATTGAAGGGGTTTCATATGGCACATAGAATTTGAGTAGCAAGTCCCTAATTTGTTATATTCACTAGTTTATCTAATTTCCACACGAAATCATATATCACCTAAACATAATTGAAACATGCAGGTGTAATTTAAGAATGAAGGCTTGATCTAAAGGCCGAAGGGTCTATTCGCGTGCAATCTATTTTCAAGTTTTTCAATAATTAGAAATAGAGTTGGACATTTTTGGGTTTAGACCCTTGGGTTGCTGGTGAAATGCAGACAGTATACAGGCCTTGATATTATAGGTCCGTTTGAACTTGAGCTTTTTAGCTTAATCTGTTTAACTCGTGGGTTAAATGGATTTTATCCATAGATACATATGGATATTTTATAATTTAATAGAAAAATATATAATGTAAATTGATTTAAAATATATTTTTAAAAATTATAGAATTTAAATATTTTCTATATGATTTAATAATTAATAAATAATAATACAATATTTTGCTTTAATATTGAATTTATAAGTAAACATGATGTTCAACTAGCACCAGCAAATTATCATTCCTAAATTAATGATAAAAATAATTTAAAAAGGTGAAACGTCAATTTGGATGGAAGGTTCTTCTTGCTTTTTTCCAGCCCATGCATGAAACGTACGTGTCTGTTTGTCTTGCACCAAGACACACGCGTAAAAACCGCGTCACAGGTATCCTCTCATTACAACGATGGGCCACAGCATATTTTATTGTTTGATTGTTCAGAATCTGACCTAGGTACCAAACCAAGACTGCAGCATTCTCAGGTTCGAACTTCGAAGTCTCACTCTGGTCAACTAGTACACATATGGTAGTTACGTAAAAACATAGAGTAATAATATAATGAATTCTCATTTATTTTAAATATTTCACTAACTTGCATTTTTTTTATTTTTTTATCTCTTTTCTTATCGATTATTGTAAATCTTTTCATATTAAGTCTTACTTTTCAATTTTCATACTCGCTTTCGTAAGAGTTTCTCTGTACCTTCTTACTGAATAGCATTACTGGCAATAAGTCCAAATTTTACGGGTATAAATATATCATATATTATTTTTATATATGAAGAACAGAATCTCCCTCCTCAAAAAAGAAAAAGAAAAAGAAATTCAATCAACCGCAAAGTTAACTCTCCAAAAGAAAAACACACTACCCTCGCTATTGTATTCCAAATTAAACTAATTAACATGGAGAATAATACAATATATTGCGATCTTTCTCCATTGGAATCTGTTCAACACTATCTTCTAGAGCATGAAAATGATTCCAACACTATCTCCAATGTCTCCAACCACGAAATCTGCTTGGAAGGTGTCCACGACTCAAAGGGTTTATTTTCATGCAAAAGTGAACAGCATGTGGACGCGCGTGAATTTCACACGCATCCGGTATGGAAGCATTACCGGGGCGTGAGGCGGAGGCCGTGGGGAAAGTTCGCGGCGGAGATATGGGTCCCAAAGAGCAAAGGTGGAAGGGTTTGGCTTGGGACTTATGAGACTGAAGAAGAAGCAGGTTTAGCTTATGATAGAGCTGCTTTCAAGATGCGTGGTAGCAAAGCAAAGTTGAATTTTCCTCACCTGGTTGGTGAGCACGTATTTCTGGAGCCGAAGAGAATTAGGAAGGCTTCAAAGCAAAATTCATCGAAGCCTGATCAGTCATTCTCTCCGACTCCAGAGACACAAGGGTCAAAGAAGAGGAAGAAGTTGGGTGATTTGTTGAACAGGTTGGCTAAGAGTAGAGGGCAAATGCAGGTGTTTGAAATGGGTTCACATGCAAATTAATGTTGTTGGCGTTTGATCAATGGTGTAATCTGGTGCCCACTGTTTTACTGTTGCGAGGTTTGGATTTTTCATTAAAAAAAAAAAAGTGATAGGTAGATTCTTTGAACTTTGAACCAATTTAACAAAAGAAATTATAGATAGAATGAGAAAGATATGTTAATAAAATATTAATGTGTTGCAGAGAGAAGTTTATATATTTCCTCTTTTATCTAGTGACTTGCATACGCTCCTGTAGGTGAAATTGAGGGGTTGTTGGTTGTCATGAATTTTATTTTAGAGTCTTCATCTATAAAAACCCATGAGAGGAAATGAAATATTTCACTAATTATCTTCTATTATATATATATATATATAATACTTTCACTAATTATCTTTCTTGAGCTAATTTGTTAATCAGACGTTGACAAATTAAAGGGGCTTAATTTTCACACCTTTTTCGTTTATTATGGTAAAGAAAATTAATAGAAGAGAGGACCACATTAAATTGAGATTGTTCATCTAGAGAAATCTAGAGAAACTATTAGAACAATTTTAATGGTAGATTGTAAATTAAGATCTTAGATTATTTTTTCGTGAATTTCAGATTATCAAGTATGATTAAGATGGAAGATTTCTTAAGATTTTTTTTTTTATTTTTTCCCTTAGTAATAGATCTTATTTTCGAATTTTAGATAATTTTTTGTAAATTTCACATAAATGCCACTTCTAAATATTTATTTAAATATTTTATTTAAATATTTATTAAATCAAATATAATTAATTAATTTTAAAGAAACATGGAAGAAAAAAATTTATAAATATTAAGAAATAGGAGAATGAGCATAAATTTAATTTTTCTGTATGGCTAGTTTCACAAATAAAAAAATTGAACAAATTAAAATACAAATTACAAATAAAAAAAATACAAGTCAAACATGATTCCTAAAAATATAAATTAAAAGATAGTTACAACAAATTAAAATTATCTAACAAATTAATACTAAATTCTTAGTTTACGTCTAATTATTTTACAAAAGACTTGGTCTTCGAGTTGAGTTTTAGACATTGTACATGTGTCCTTTATTAGAATGCAGTAATATTAATTTTTTAATTCTTTCTCTCTTAAGACTACTAGTTTGGCGTTGAGAATATTATTTCCCCTCATTGCTTCCTCCATGCCAATCAAGTTCACAGGATTGATAAATATTTCTACTCCTTTCTTCTTGATTTTCCTTTTAAGCCATAAAAATGTTTTCATCAAATTAAATCATTAAAATAAACCGTGATTGATTCCTTCCAAAATTTCATAGAGATAGAGTCAACAATAATCACGTACTATAAGCAAGATTAATTTCTAACTAAATGAGTTGAAAGACATTTATGATATCTGAGTAGAACCAAACAAAAAACAACATTAAAACATATTTTTTTATGAAATTAAACTAAATAAAGGTTTTTAATAGCTTCAGTTATTAACATCGATCAATTGTCAATAATCATTAAAATCAAATAAAATAACATGAAAATATTATTAAATTAAATAAGTTTAATTTTATTCATGTCATGCTTCCATATTGCTTGGCATGCAGCGGCCAAATCATTGCCCCTAAAACAAAGCTTCTCTGTCCTTTCATTAAGACGCAAAAATACGGATTAAGATTATTTTTTTGGTCAATATAGAAATGGTGAAATTTTTTTCCCAAAAATACCTAAATAACATTTAAGAATATGTTTTGCTATATAACACGTGAATTTGGTGGTTTCTTCAATTCATGTACTGGATATATATTGGGTCACCGATTAGATGTGGCAACTACGAACTAAATTCCTTCCCCAGTCCATTGAACAATGCGTCCATAGGCTAAATCTATCAATAATAATAATTAGTTTTCAATTCCTTTAATTATTTAGCCGTGCAAATCTGTGCAAATCTGTTATTTTCAATTCTGATTTGTTGAGAATTATTAGGAGATTGGTAGCTTGATTCACTACATATTAGGGCTGTTCACTTGTATATATATCACTGTAAACTAATATCAAATTGATTAATAAAAGTTACAAACTTATTCCTCTATATGGTATCAGCCTAAACGATCCACCCATTCCCTATTTCTTCAATTAAGGACGTCGTTCCCCACCCTTGCCTCCCATGGCCGACAACAACTCCTTCATTCCCAATCCCCATGAGCCATCCAAACCCCTTGCTTGCATCACTTTCACCAATGTCACCAAACTTCTTCCCAACAATTATCCTAATTGGAAACAACAAGTTGAAGCTCTCCTTGATGGCTATGATCTCCTCCAATATCCAGATGGATCTTTTCCTGCGCCGTCAGAAACGATCCTCACCGCTCCAACATCTTCGACGCCGACTCCGTCGGAAACGACCCCCACCACTGCATCACTTCCGGTAACAACTCAGAATCCTGCTTACCAAACCTGGCGTCGACAGGACCGCCTTATATATGGTGCTCTCCTCACCACTCTCTCTAATGAAGTGGCCTCCCTGGTGTCTCAAACCAAGACCTCGCATGATCTCTGGATCCTTCTCAAAAACACCTATGCCAAAGCATCTCGCAGCCATCTCAAGCAGTTAAAGGAACGTCTCCGTACGGCTTCCAAAGGTACCTAATCCATCACTACCTATATGCATCACCTAAAGCAAACTGCAGATCTCCTTGCATCACTTGGCTCTCCTGTTTCTGTTGAAGACATGACTGATTATGTCTTACACGGTCTCGACAACGGCTATAGAGCAATCATTGATGCTGTGAATGCAAGGGACACCCCAATCAATTTTGATGACCTTCATGAACGGCTTCTGATTCAGGAACTTTCAATTGGTGCTGCCCAAAGACAAACTCCTGCCCCGCTGACAGCCTTGAATGCTCAGGCTCGACCCTATTCCAATGACAAATCTCGGCATGGACAAAACCCTGCACAATCAACTCAACGCATTGGCACTCGCAAACCTTTTCTCGGCCGCTGTCAGTGGTGCAACATCAAAGGTCATGTTCTCTATCAGTGCAAAACCTTCCAACAGCAGCATCCTAGTGTCCCACCGCCACCTCGTAACTCTCCGGCTCACACTGGACAGGTTCAGGTCAATACTGCAACTGCCGGCCCATCGCAACATGATTTTCTGTTTGACAGTGGAGCGACACATCACGTAACCAATGATCTCGATAATCTGGTGCTTCATCATCCGTACACTGGTCCTGACTCACTGTTTATGGGTAATGGTTCAGGTTTAAACATCACTCATTCTGGAACACTTTTACTTAATGATTTATCCTTGTCTAATGCTTTGTGTGTTCCTTCCATGAAACAAAAAATAATCTCTGTCTCTAAACTTACCCAACAAACCAACTCTGCTGTTGTTTTCCTGCCAAACTCTTTTTATGTGAAGGACTTGCAGACGGGTCACACAACCCATAAAGGCTCATGTGTGGATGGACTCTATCTGTGGCCCGCCACCTCACCCTCCGTCCACACGGTTCGAACAGAATCCTTTGCATCATGGCATCATAGGCTTGGGCACCCTTCATCTTCTATTTTCAAATTTGTTCAGAAACATTTTTCCTTAGGCTCAAATAAATTTCCGCAATCCGATTGTAACTCGTGTCAAATTAGCAAAAGTCATAAACTTCCATTCCATGAATCCACTCTTAAATCTTGTTATCCATTAGAAATAATTTTCTCTGATGTCTGGACTTCTCCTATTTTATCAATTGATGGTCTTCGCTATTATTGCATGTTTGTTGATCATTTTACTCGTTATATTTGGCTATATCCAATGAAACGAAAATCTGATGTGCAAACTATATTTCCCAAATTTAAATCGCTAGTTGAAAATTTCTATCATCACAAAATAAAAATTCTTTACACAGATAATGGTGGCGAATATATTGGTCTTCGCCCTTTTTTACTAAATCATGGTATAAGTCATCATACAACGCCACCTCATACACCTGAACATAATGGAATTTCAGAACGCCGGAATCGTCACATTGCTGAAACCGATCTCTCTCTTCTCCATCACTCGGGCTTGCCCCTCACCTATTGGCCTCACGCCATGACCACCGCCGCTTATCTCATAAATCGCCTCCCAACTCCAATTCTTGGGTACCAATCACCCTATTCTAAATTGCTCAACATTAGTCCGGATTATCATAAGTTAAAGTGTTTTGGATGTTTGTGTTTTCCCTGGATTAAACCATATGCTAACCATAAACTTGCACCAAAGTCTGCTATGTGTGTTTTTGTAGGTTACTCGGCTGATCAACATGCATATTTGTGTCTCGATCCCACAACAGGAAGGATCTACACCTCTCGGCATATGAAGTTCGTTGAATCTGAATTCCCATTCAACTCCCTAGTAACTCACGCTAGTCCAAGTCCGGAGCAACAAACAGGCCCACTTCAACTCTCCATCTTACAACCCATGAACCCACCGGAAGATTCATCTCCTGCCCCTTCCTCCCCATCCATCACCAACTCCCCATATATGGCCCAGTCCTCCACCGAACCCACAAACCCCACTCAATCTCCTCCTCCAACCTCACAATCATCCCCGCAACTCTCTGCTCCACCACCCGAAACCATTGTCAACCCAAATGGAGGTGGGATCATCACTCGGTCTAAAAACAACATTATCAAACCCATCCAAAAGCTTAATCTCCATGTCCAAGCCTCCTCTCCCATTGAACCCAACACCATCACCCAGGCCCTTCGCGACCCTGATTGGCGCTCAGCCATGCAAGCCGAATTTGATGCCTTACACCACAACAACACTTGGGATCTTGTCAGTCGGTCCTCTGATCAAAATTTGGTTGGCTGTAAATGGGTATTTTGAATCAAACGAAATCCAGATGGATCAATTGATCGTTACAAGGCTCGGTTAGTCGCCAAAGGGTTTCACCAACGCTCTGGTTGGGACTATACAGAAACTTTTAGCCCCGTTGTTAAACCGGTGACCATTCGCATTGTCCTAACTCTTGCAGTTCGTCAAGGGTGGCCCATACGTCAGCTTGATGTCAACAATGCATTTCTTCAAGGGACACTTAAGGAGGAAGTCTTCATGATACAACCACCTGGTTTTGTCAACAAAAACTTTCCTGATCATGTTTGTCGCCTCAAAAAGGCACTCTATGGGCTGAAGCAAGCACCCCGCACCTGGTATACGGAGCTTCGCGTATTCCTGCTCTCCCTTGGTTTTGTCAATTCCACTGCAGATGCATCTCTTTTCATCTACCAAAAACCAGAGGTTACACTTTACTTATTAGTATATGTTGATGATATAATTATGACTGGAAATTCATCTGCAGAGCTGTCCAAACTCATTGCCACACTTGCTGCTCAGTTTTCGTTAAAAGATCTTGGATGTCTCAGTTATTTCTTGGGTGTCGAAGTAATTCCTTCCGCTGCAGGAATGTTTCTTTCACAAAGGAAATATATCATTGATCTGCTACATAAATCAGGCATGACAAATAAAAAACCAGCATCCACTCCTTTGTCAGCGAGTGTTCAATTACTTAAGGATTCTGGTGATCTCCTACCCTTTCCAAATGAGTATCGCACACTGGTTGGAAGCCTTCAATACTTGAGTCTTACACGTCCAGACATTGCCTTCAGCACTAACAAACTCGCACAGTTCATGCAAAATCCAAGAATGACGCATTGGTCTGCACTCAAACGAGTGCTCCGATATTTGGCGGGCTCTTGTGACAAAGGAGTCTTCATCTCAGCGACTGCTCCTTTGACCTTTCATGCCTACTCGGATGCTGATTGGGCTGGTGACAAGGATAATTATGTTTCAACCACTGGTTACTTGTTGTATCTCGGTAACACTCCCATCTCCTAGAGCTCCCGCAAACAACATTCTGTTGCTCGATCATCAACTGAAGCAGAATACAAAGCCTTGGCTGACACGACTAGTGAACTATTATGGGTTCTTTCCTTGTTCACAGAACTTGGTCACATGCCCACTGCCAATCCAGTCATATACTGTGACAATCTTGGTGCCACAAATCTCAGTGCTAATCCTGTCTTCCACTCTCGGATGAAACATATAGCCTTAGCCTACCACTTTGTCCGAGAACATGTTCAACATGGCAAGTTTCGAGTGTCTTTTTGTCTACCGATGATCAACTTGTTGATATTCTAACAAAGCCTCTGCTTTGCCCTCGGTTCGAATTGCTACTGTCCAAGTTGCATCTCTCATCCAGATTATACAACTTGCGGGAGGATATCAATAATAATAATTAGTTTTCAATTCCTTTAATTATTTAGCCGTGCAAATCTGTGCAAATCTGTTATTTCCAATTCTGATTTGTTGAGAATTATTAGGAGATTGGTAGCTTGATTCACTACATATTAGGGCTGTTCACTTGTATATATATCACTGTAAACTAATATCAAATTGATTAATAAAAGTTACAAACTTATTCCTCTATAAAATCAGTGTAAGTGTCATCAGAGGGACGAAGGCAAACTTGGACAAGAGAGGGACCTATTATAAAAAATACAATATATATGTGAAGCATTCTTGATTTTTTTTCTCCTATTGATGGTGTTGTATATGAGACATTAATTACTTAGAGTTTTATCCCAAACTTTTATCTCATTATCATTAATTAGTCTACAACTCGTGTACATGTACAGGTTGTTTGGTAAGCGTTTTGCAAATGTTGATGGACAACAAAATACAAAAGTTAATTAACAAGCCAAATAGATTTAAAAAACATGGATGAACAACAATATTGATTAACAACAAAATAGACTTAGGAAACATTAATAGATTTTGTTGGAACTAAAAAGCAGTTTAATCGGTGTCACTATCGTCCCAATCCTCCTTTTTCTAATTACAATATCCCAAATTTTTTCATAATATCTATAGTAAATAGAGATTTCATCTCCTTCATCAAAGTCCATTTCTTCAAGAAAATCATACCATGGTTGAACAACGCCTTTTCCACCAATAGCAGGATTCAGGGTTTCAACTTTCCATTGCAATGGAGGACCAGATCGCCTTAAGACTGTCATGTGGTGACCACAAGCTTTAAGAGGAACTTCTGTATAACACGGGAGTTTCTGGAGATAGAAAAAAGTAAAATTGATAAATTGCTAAAAATATGTTTAAAGATATTAATGTATGAAAGGTCAACTTACCAGGGGTTCAGGAGCATCCAGCATTTCCTGAGTAAATCGAACAGTCCAGATATGCTTTCTGGATGAATGCCTCTGCCTGCCACAAGTTTGTCGCTCCAGTGGTGGTATGAAATGTATGTCAAATACGCAGTGATGGTCACAGGCAAAAAAGTTAATGGTGGTTGACTCGTAGATTTTCAAATCTTTCCTGAAGTTTTCGAGCCCATCTGCCAAATAGACTCTTTCTTTGTGTCATCTGACCTGTATTTCGTAGATGGCTCCATTATATCTCAGATGAACAAACTCGGGATACGATGGTGCCCATTGTGTATGGTAGAACGCTGGAAGTTGTATGATGTTCTGCAAAAAAAGTGAGAAATGTAAATGCATGTATATGCAACGATAATACTAATGAAAGAATTGGAAAATAAGGGAACAATCAAAGATGACTTTGTCGTTGTTGAAGGCAGCGATAAATTGGATGATCAACGACGGTCCGATCATGGAATTTTTCATCTGCAATGACAGAGATATCATAATTTTAATAGATTAAGTGTGGAGTGAATAATTGTGAAGTGAATAGGTGCCAAGTAACTGAAGAGTTTTTGTTAAAAGCAGAAGGTTAACACCATTGATATTGTGGGGCATTAACGGTCTAGATTTATTTTCACGCTAGATATGAGGATTGGCGCAATTTCTAGAATTCCTTGTTAGGATTGTTTTTAATATATTGCAGAGTGGCCAAATTTGAACATATATTGTGTTTTGTGTGCCTAGTGAATATGATACGGTATTTTTTAATCATATGATGTCTAAAGCATATATACATCAATTTTTTAAAAATAATTATGTCATGCAATTTATAATATATGAATTGGCAGATTAACTGTCATAGATGAAAAAAAGATATTCGAATTCTGATCTAGCCTCATCATTGTTGTAATTAAGTTATGATAATATCAAGCTATTCTCTAGACACCATGCAGGATTTGCACCCTCAGGATATGGCATTGTAGGATAGTCTTTTAGTAATTTTTGGTTTGCATGTAGAAGTTTTTCAATTTCCAGTAATGTTAAATTTTTAAGTTGCTCATCATCAATGTGTAATTCTAAGAAACGATAAAGAAAATAGTTAAACAATGGCTATCTCTGATGTTATTCAACATACAAAGTTACAAACTCATAAAAACTAACATATGTTCATAGTTGTTTTTTTATAATGATATGCAATGTCTTCTGCTAACCAATTCCATGTCTGATTCCAAAGTTCTTCAGGTTTAGTAATGGCACCTGTTAATAGCATTAAGACAAATAATTTCCTTAAATAATTAGTTGTGCCCCCGTCCTTAGCTTCTTTGATTGCTTCCACAAATTCTCTGTCATCTTGCAAAAAACCCATTGCAAAGCATGCTTCTCTATATGTAGGGTATAGAACATTTTCAATTGTTCTAATATCCTCAAATGAAGTAGGTCTTTTGCATGTAGTAAGCATCATTCTTAAATAAAATAATTCACTAGCGGTTGGTGGAACCCATATTAGCCTGCCAAATTTATTGCCTTTCTTTCTGAGGTTCCATGATCTAGCCTTTTGTTTGTACACGAATTTGGAAACAAATTGTGAATAAGTAAGATTTCTACCTTCTAAAAAACATTTGTTGCTATTCATCCAAGCTAAGAGCAAGATATGCTAAGTATCAAATCTTGAAATTAGTAGCCAAAACTACAGCTAAAGATTCACGGGTAAATTAATAAACAAATTTTAATTGACATAAAACAAGACATGGAAAATATCAAATCTGGGTTTGGTGGATTAAATGTGATTAGACATTTTTATATAATAGATTTGATAATTAATAAACAAATTTTTTTTGGCACAGAGGAAGAGATGGTAAGTATCAAATATAGAGTTGTTGAAATAAAAAAGAAAGCTAAGCATGAAATTGAAATTAGAAGGCAAAACTACAACTAAAGATGCACGGTAGAAAAATTTGGTATACAGCAATTATTGCATTTCCATTTAGAGATAGGCGTTGCTGCCAGTGCAGAAAACTTTGATATCAAAGGTTGTCTAATCTCTCTTTGATTGATCAATGTGTGATATTTGGAATCCTCATTCCTAATGGAATCGAAATAATCCTTGCCTTGAATCTCTCTTTAGTTAGTATTGATTATATTAAATTTCAAGGTTAGTTGTGCAATAGCAATAAAGATAGGATTAAATAGTTTTTAAAATTACTTAATATGTCAATCTATTTTCCTGATTGTAATGACTCATAATTAATGTTTAAGTAGCCAAAAAACTGAGTTTAATTGGTAAATGTCATTTTATGTTTTAGTTTCTGTGTAATTCCTTAAAAAAAACCTTAATTCATCAGTTATCTTGACTTGTTTACATTGATCAGCATTTTGACAATGATTGAACAGATTGCAATTTCGTAATAGTATGGAATCGAAATAATCCTTGTGTTGAATCTCTCTTTAGTTAGTACTCAACAGAGAAAAGAAAAACCTTAATTCATTAGTTAACTTGAGTTGTTTACATTGATAAGGATTTTGACAACAATAGAATAGATTGCAATTTCATAACAGTATTAACAAATAGAGTAATGGATGTAGAAGCAAATGACTTTGATGTTTTGATGATGATCGTGATGATTTGATGCATATGCGCTTCTCAAGTTTAATTCAAGATAATGATTCAAGAATACAAGACACAACATCAAGATGATCACTAGTATTTTAGGAAGGGAATTCCTAATTGAAATAGCAAAAGGTTTGGCCAAGAAACTTAAGTTAAGAAGTCTTTTCCAAGAAATTTTCTCTCTGGTAATCGATTACCAAAGGATGTAATCGATTACCAGTGGCCAATATGGTTTACAACAGCTATAAGAAATTTTGAATTCAAATTTTAGACAGTGTAATCGATTACACCATTTTGGTAATCGATTACCAGCAGTTAATATACGTTTTAATTCAAATTTTAAAGCCTGTAATCGATTACATAAATCTTGTAATCGATTACCAGAGGAGATTTTCAGAAAATTATTTTCAAGAGTCACAACTTTTCTAATGGTTTTTGCATAGCCATCAAAGGGCTATTTATATGTGACTTGGAACACGAATTTGCTTAGAGTTTTTCAGAACAAAAAGTCTTATTCTCTCAAAGAGCAAAAACATTTTATCCTCTTAAGAATTCCTTGGCCAATTAACTTGCAATTCAATAAGGAATTATTTGAGTGCTCAAATTGTACAATCCATCTTTTTCAAGAGAGATTTTTGTTTCTCTTCTTTCTAATTCTCTAAAAGGGATTGAGAGACCGAGGGTCTCTTGTTGTAAAGAAATTTGAACACAAAGGAAGGATTGTCCTTGTGTGGTTCAGGGCTTGTAAAAGGATTTTACAAGATAGTGGAACTCTCAAGCGGGTTGCTTGGGGACTGGACGTAGGCACAAGGGTGTGGCCGAACTAGTATAAATCCGAGTTTGCATTTTCTCTTCCCTTGAACTCTTTTATTTAGTATTGCTTTACATTCATATTCAGATTGTTTAATTTGAATTAATATTTAAGAGTTCATTTTAAGAAAACTTGGAACTTGCATTAAAATTGAAATATAATTTTTAATTGGGGAAATAGTTTGCAATATCTTAATTCAACCCCCCTTCTTAAGATATCTGAGGTCACTTGTCTAACAATAGAAACCCAAAAAAAAACTATTGTTTCACTTAATCAAAGAGAAAAGAAGCAGTTTTGGTTTCAAACTACAAAATGAACTTAACCAAAATGACACATGAATGAGATTCTACAAAACACCCAGCACTTAATGTTCCAACCACGTGGCCCATCCAAAGAGTGAAAAAACCACAAAAAGTGTCACAGGGCAAATATTACAATTTGCTCATACGATGATAAAAAAAAAAAACTTCTAAAACAATTTGTCAATAGCATAATTCATTAAGCCTGACAATGCTTGGCTATTTTATTTGAGGAAACTTTCACATGTGAAATCTCAAAGTTTTTGGGTTCATCATCCAACTCATCAGAAGATACACACTTAGTTGGTATTAATGGAATCCTGAGAAGAGGGTCATGATCCGCGGTAACAAACACAGATTGCTGCATAAAATATTAACTTATCAGTAAGGTAAATTTTGTTGCCATCATCGCAAGATACACTAGGAAAAACACAAGGACAACAGTAGCTTACAGATTCAAGCTCTGTAGGCTCAGTCGAGTCAAGCATTGAACGGTTATCATCGGTGATAACAAACGCTGATTGCTGCATAAAATATTAATTGACGAGTGAGCTAAATTTTGTTGTCATGATCGCAAGATACACCAGGAAAAACACAGAAAGACAATGTTAGCTTACATATTCAAGCTCTATAGGGTCGGTTGAGTCAAGTATTGAACTCTCGATCTTGCAACATGGCTGCATGATATATGAATTGAGAGTAAAGAAACAAATGGAATATATGGATACAATCACAATAACTAAAATACACTTGAAAAAAGACAACCTCAGTATTGAGAAGCATATCCAGCACAACATTGATCAAGTCTGATTCATCTGAATATTTAAGAACAACAACATTCCTGAACCTTGGTTGTACCTTGACTTTGAATGCAAGGAAACAACCCAATAGCCTATCTAGTGCTTGAGGAGAGACATTTAAATCAACATTGCCATCCTTGCGGGAAAAAAAATCAATGAGTTAAAATGAACAATGAAAATGGATAGCAACCTAACAAATTTTGATTCTAAATTAAAAAACACTGCATGATAATACAATAACATACTTCTATTTTGAGCCTATTGACTTCATCCGCTGATTGACCAATTAACTCTGCACATTCATGGTCCCAGAGCAAAAATTTGGTATGTTCGCCCTTGTGATTAACCATCACTTCAACTATATACCTGCCAATGTACATACCAATATAAGAAAAAGTAGTTGATGAAGGTCATACCAATTAAGCAGTGAATCAATGACCTTAGTATAGGTTAATCATTGTCTTTGCCACATGGACATGTGAATGGCACAGTTTCTATGTCAATTTTTTTGTGACATTGACCGCAAGCTAGATAGCACCATGAATGGTTGTCCATCACTATAGTTGTAATCTTGGCGACAGTAACACAAACAATTTCTTGTTTGAAAAAACCGGCATTAGATTTTCTACAAAGAGAAGCTACAAATGAATAAGAACATCACCTTGGAAATGACATTAATCTGAGAGATATTTTTTGCTTCTGCCTTTGACAGAAACGCATCTTTTGATGATAATTGAGATGACCCTGAAACCTGTGAACTCCCTTGTCCAATAGGCGTCAAAACTGATCTAACCTCAATCCATAAATCTAAAAGCCTATAAGAATAGAACAAATGCAAAACCCCAGCAAAGATTAGTTACATATTTAACGGTTTGAAATTACAAACACAAAAGTAACACATTGTCAAAATACCTCTCTCTGAATTCTTGAATTTCCAACACAAGCTTGTTGATCATGAGTTTAGACGCCTTGAAAGAATTACTGATTGACAGTGGATATGATCCTGTAGATCAGACCCAAAAAAAATATTATCTAGTAAGCATGACCATTGAGAAATTTGACATTACACTTACCCTGGCCTTTCTTGATCCTGGCATGTGTCAAAAGATTAATGATGGACCTTTCATCTTCAACCTCATTCAAATAAGACAAAAACTATAAGTAGTAATTTTCCCGGAGTCTGCAGGATAGTACCTGCCCACTATCAAAAGCAAACAACAATAAATGTATCAGTATATCAATATCTAATCATCATCAGATACAAATAAAAATTACACATACTCAAAACTTAAATTCTAAAACATAACCTCAAATCCTTTAATTTGAAAACAACCCTCATATTTTTTGATGAGACATATCGGAATACCACTTCATTAACCACGCCAATAACGTCTAAAGCAACCACAAGATAAACACATGTTATTTGAAAAGCCATAAGTACCACAATCAAAATCAATGCACAAATTGCAAACGATCTTACCAACCAAGAGTCCAGTTTGAAAATGACCAGCAATGACAGTGGAAAAATCAACAAATTTGAATTTCCTAAAAGGTAGGTGTTCCATATTAGATTGCCTAACAACAATAACTCTAGTAAAAGATAATTTATATTCATGATCACAAATTCTGAATTTCCCATCATTCTTCATAACTTTAAAGTTATGCATCACATAAGTCAAATTTTCCTTCAAATCAGCCTTTCAAGACTTTAGCTGATCTTGTTTGCAAACAACATGGATTTCATCTCCCTATAATATACAAAGTATATAAATACCTGATTGAATGGTCAATAATATAGTATATAATAATAAAAAAACGGGGAAAAACATACATCAGAATCAACAATCACCATTTTGGCTTGTTCAGACTTTTCAGGGATCCCAATGAACCAAAGATCAGGGATCCTTACAAAAAGCTTAAGAGTTTCCCTTGATCCATCTATCAACTTAATCTTATTAGGAACACGTGCCATAACTTTATATAAAATTGGTTGCTCGTAAATCTATGATCTAGGCAATCGCAAACCCTGAACAACAACACCAAGAAAAATAGAACATCAGTTAAAAACCAAGCATATAGTCAAACGGAAAAAAAAAAATTACCACCTCAACCACGGGAAACCAAAGTTAACAATCTGTGACCAAAAAAACAAAGAAGAAAACACACATAAGACCGCAAGAAACTTTGGAAAGGCAATCATGCATATGAATCAGTAAAAATAAACACCTGACATGTGAGTAAACAGAGTTAACAAAAGAGGCGGCAAACATATAAGAATGCATTAACCCGAAACTTAACAAAGCATACAAAAAACAGTCATCCCCAAGTTAAGGCTCAACTTCTCTCAGCCAAACCCAAACATGGGTACAAAAGTATAACTTTGATTTCTCACACCCAAAACGAACAACCGAGAAAAGGAAAACTGTAAAACAAATGTAACTCATTAAAAAACAAAAAACGAAAGTTACAAAAACACTAAAAAAAGTTCTAAAATCAGGGGGATAAGGTAAGACAGACATGCACAACATAAACATTACCTTTTTTTCTCACAGCCAAGCCCAACAACAAAGCAAAACCAAATTGGAAAACAAACTTCTCAACCAAAGAAAAGTTGTACAATCACAGTCATGCACAACAGAAAAGTTAGAAAACAAAGCACCAAAGTCAGAAAAACACCCAAAAAGAGTTCTAAAATCACCCAGAAAAGGTAACACACATATAAACTGAAAATAAACCGAACGCAAAGACATTCAGCAAAAAAATTACCTTTTCTTCTCACAGCCAAGCCGAGCAACGGAGCAAAACCAAACTAGAAAACAAAAAACAAACTGAAGGCAAAGACATTTAGCAAAAAAACATAACACAACCATACTCAGTATACTAAAAAGCTCACACCTTGAAATCCAAAAGCAAGCAAAGAGAAAAGAAACAATTTTGCTTTCCAACTCGAAAATGAAACAAACCAAAATGACACTACAACGGCCAACGGGATTCTACAAAACACCCAAACCACGTGCCCAACCAAAGAGTGCAAGCTGGCTTAAGCATTAGACACATGGCAGAATAGTTGCTTTTTGAGGAAAAAAGAAACACGTAAAGCACACACGTGTTGCTATTGAAGAAGAAACCAAATGACAATAAAATGACCATAAACCCAGCAAAAGGGACACGTGACAATTTTCTAAGCAAGGGCACAATAATATTTTTCCTATACTTATCTTTTATAATATAGGATATCGATTACTTGGGTTTCTTCAAAAAAATTTTACTTGAGTGGTCTATTGACCAGTTCAATCCATAAAGCCTATATTTTAAAGGGTAAATAGCCAGTTTTGTTCCTCAATGTGTAATTTGCTGAAAAATACACCTCTGAAAGATGAAAATATAAAATTTAGTCCCTGAAAATATAAAAAGTGCGACAAATATATTTTGCCGTTAACTTCCGTCTATCACCGTTAATAAAGTCGCCTACATGACACAGAAGGACAAATTTGTCACTGAAATGATTGTCAACGTGGATTGCTAGTATAGAGGCATATTTGTCATAATATTTTTTTGACTTTTTGTCTTTCGACTCCGCTGACAAATGCATTCCTGAAAGATGAAAATATAAAATTTAGTCTCTGAAAGTATAAAAAGTATGATAAATATATTTGAACATTAATAATAGATTGTAACTTATTATTATTATTATTATTATTATTATTATTATTATTATTATTATTATAATTTACTGCTATTCGTTTAGTACTTATGTAATATATCTTTGAATTTCCTTTTAATATATATATATTATTATTTTGATTTCCTCGACAAACCTTAATCTTTAGTGTTAAAAATTTTTTATCTTATATTTTATAATTTTATCAAATTTCTACTAAATTTCTCACTTTTGATCTTTAAAATTATTCTATATCTCAATTCCAACTTAAGTACTCTATTTAGATTGAAATTAATATGTCAAGTGTTTCGAGTAGAAAAAACACAACGATCTGCATGACCAAATTTATTTATTTATTTATTTATTAAAAATAATATAATAAACTATTTTTTTTAAAAAAAAGTTTCAGAAAATTTAAACTAGATAGAACTAAAGTGAAATTATAAGTCTTGTTTCTTAATCAATAAAATGTATATATATACCTCAAATATGAAAGAATCTCGTGAATAAACTTTATGTGCTTCCACTCGATATAACACTTATTATACATAATATGAATGAAATGAAAAAAGTTACTAACAAATAAAAAACCCAAATAAATTTAAATAAAAAATACAATAATGCTCAAATTAATACAAATGTTAACTTAAAAAAAAATAGTACAAAGATTTATTACTTGTGGAACGTAGAGTTGTATCTCTCGCTGATTTAAAGGCTGTAGCGACATTGCATTCCATTTGACATATTCTGGAAGAGCACATAATAAAGATTAATAATTAATTGAAGAAACAAAAAATTTCAAGAAATAAAAGACTTTTATTTTTTAAATGATAACTCAATTGATTAAATTTTGTGAGACTTTTTTTTTTAAAATTCCACTTTAGTTTTATCTAGTTTAAATTTTGTGAGCCTTTTTTTTAAAAAAATAGTAGATTAATTTTTTTTCTCTAAAATAAATAAATTTAGTCTCGCAGTCGATTGTGTCTTTTCTACTCAAAACTCTTGACATATTATTTTTAATTTAAATATAAGGTTATTTAAGTTGAAATTGAGATATGGAATAATTTTAAAGATTAAAAATGAAAAATTTAGTAGAAATTTGATAAAATTATAACATATAAGATAAAACAAATTTAACTGTAAAGATTAAAGTTTGACAAGGAAATCAAAATAATATAAATATATATATTAAAAGGAAATTTAAAAAATATATTACATAAGTACTAAACAAACATAGGCATTAAATTATAAACACATAATAATAATAATAATAATAATAATAATAATAATAATAATAATAATAATTAGTCATAATCTATTATTAACATTTGGATATATTTGTCACACTTTTATACTTTCGAAGACTAAATTTTGTATTGTCATTTTTCAGGGATATTTATGTCAGCGGAGTGAAAAGATGAAAAGTTAAAAAAATATTATGACAAATATACCCCTATGCTGACAACCCACGTTGGTGATAATTTCAGTGACAAATTTGTTCTTCTGTGTCACGTATGCGATTTTATTAACGATGATGGACGAAAGTTAACTACAAGATATATTTGTCGCACTTGTTAAGGCACTAAATTTTGTATTTTTATCTTTCAAGAACGCATTTATCAGTGAATTACACATTGAAGAACAAAAGTGACTATTTACCCTATTTTAAATAATTACAAAGGCTTCAAAGCAAAATTCATCGAAGCCTGATCAGTCATTCTCTCCGACTCCAGAGACACAAGGGTCAAAGAAGAGGAAGAAGTTGGGTGATTTGTTGAACAGGTTGGCTAAGAGTAGAGGGCAAATGCAGGTGTTTGAAATGGGTTCACATGCAAATTTATGTTGTTGGCGTTTGATCAATGGTGTAATCTGGTGCCCACTGTTTTTCTGTTGCGCGGTTTGGATTTTTCATTAAAAAAAGTGATAGGTAGATTCTTTGAACTTTGAACCAATTTAACAAAAGAAATTATAGATAGAATGAGAAAGATATGTTAATAAAATATTAATGTGTTGCAGAGAGAAGTTTATATATTTCCTCTTTTATCTAGTGACTTGCATACGCTCCTGTATGTTAATAAAATATAATACTTTCACTAATTATCTTCCTTGAGCTAATTTGTTAATTAGACGTTGACAAATTAAAGGGGCTTAATTTTCCACCCTTTTTCGTTTATTCTGGTAAAGAAAATTAATAGAAGAGAGGGACGCCATTAAATTGAAATCCTTCCTCTAGAGAAATTATTAGAGCAACGTGGTAAATCTTAAATTAGGATTTTAGATTACTTTTTTGTGAATTTCACATTATCACATAAGATTAGAATTAAAAATCTCTTAAGATCTTTTTCATTTTTTTTCTTTAATGATAGATTTCATTTTTGGATTTTAGATAATTTTTTTAGGTTTCACATGAATTTCACTTCTAAATATTTTATTTAAATATTTAATAAATTAAATATAATTAATTTATTTTAATAAATCATGGAAGATAAAATTTATAAATATTAAGAAATAGGAAAATGAGCATAAATTTAATTTTTATTTGTGGCTAGTTTCACAAATAAAAAAATGAACAAATTAAAATACAAATTACAAATAAAAAAATGCAAGTCAAACATGATTCCTAAAAATACAAATTAAAAGATAGTTACAACAAATTAAAATTACCAAACAAATTAATACTAGATTCTTAGCTTACGCCTAATTATTTTACAAAAGGTTTGATAGTCTTCGAGTTAAGTTTCAGACATTGTAGATGTGTCCTTTATTAGAATGTCGTAATACTCATTTTCCAATTCTATCTCCGTTAAGGCTACTAGTTTGGTGTTGAGAATATTTATTTCCCTTATTGCTTCCTCCACGCCAATCAAGTCCCAAGGATTGTAGATGTTCCTATTCCTTTTCTCTTGCTCTTCTTTTTGCCCTATTGGATGGACAATTGGAGACGGTGTGTCAACTTCAACATTTTCAATCGGTGTTTCTAGATTAGATGATGATGAATATGCCTCAGATGCATAATTCTTCATCCTTTTAGAGCAATTTTCAGTAAACTGTTGTAACCATTTTGGTTGATCTTTCAAAAGTCATCAAACATGTTCCAAACTAAAATCGCTTCCTTCGTCTTCCTTCCAAATGACATATGTATTAAGCATCACATCATTATCCAAGCAACTGCTTTTCTTCAATGATATCGCTTGGTTGAAATGACCCTTGAACTTTTGCACGCTCAGATTAATTTTTTGCCATCGTGATTTCAGTTGATTTACTACTTTTTCGCGTAGTTCCCCTCGAAAGTTGTTGTAATTTGTTGTTACTCTCATCCAAAAACGGTCTCTTGCTTGACCATCACCAATAATAAGATATGTTGAAACATTATGCCATAAACCAATAAGATGTGTATCCTCTTCAATAGAAAAAAAAAAGTTTGCGGCTTTTTTTTTAGAATACTCTCCTCGTTCCAATGTGATGTTTTTAATTTGAGTAGAAAATTTGGAAATTGCGTTTCAACGTCATCATTTGAAGGAGTTTGTGGACCACTAGAACTATTGGGAGAGTTACGAAACATGGAAGAATTGTTTTGTGGCATTGAAGGAAAACTTTCAGAACTTTGAGAATTTTCAGTGGAAGGAGTCTGATTATTTTGCATAAAATTCATTGGTGGTAGTGGTGGCGAGTAGGAAAAAATGGTGGAGGATTTTGAAAATTTTCACTAGAAGGAATTTCATTATTTTGCATAAAATTCATTGGTAGTGGTGGTGGCAAGTAGGGAAAAAATGAAGCATAATTTTGTTCGAATGAGAAAGTTGATAATTTTGCAAAAAATTGTAATAAGCTTGCACATTATACTGATTTGTATCCATTAAAAATGAAACTAAAATAAGAGATTGAGAAATAAATGATGATAAGGAGAAATGGTGTGTAAAATATGAACATGTGTTTAATTTATAGGTTACAAAATATTTATTTATTTTTTTTTAAAAAATAGTAACAACAATTTTTTTAACATTGAGTGGTCCAACATTCATAGTTTTTTTCCTCCAATGTTCATTTTAATTTTTTATTTTTTATTTTTTCTCTCCTGGGCTATTCCACTTCCCCTCTCCCTTTCCTCTTTTTTCTCTTCTTTTTTCCATCTCTCTCCCCGACCGTTCCACTTCCCCTTCCTCTTTTTTTCTCTTCCTCTATCGCTGACCCTTTCACTTCCCTTCTTCTCTTCCTCTTTTTTTTTTCTTCCTCTCCCACATACCCTCTTCCTATCTCCCTTTTCTCTTTTTCCTCTCCCCCCACACGACTATTCCTCTCCCCTTTCCTCTTTTTTCTCTTCCCCTCTCTAGGGTCTTCCCCTCTTCACGATGCGACAGTGCCGCCAAATCGACACAACTTCGTTGACACGAATACGCATCTTCGTCGGCACGACGACGCACCTTCGTTGGTGCAATGATGGCATGCATTTGTTCAAGTATTTTTCTTCCTTTGCATCTTTTCTTGTTGCTTCCCTCCCAAATCCACTAAGCTACTTTTGGGATGTTAAGGGATCTTGTGCAAGATCCATTGTGCCACGATAAAGATCCTAACTCTATATTGTTAGATCTTCACAAAAATGAATCTTGAGTGCAAGAACCCACTCCAAGATCCTACACTAAAGTTGCTCTTAGTGGTTCAAGACAATCATGTCTTTTAAGATCCCACTCAATATTTATGTGACACATAGATAACTTAAAATTTTATATTGATTAAGATCCTTAAATTAAGGGATAACACAATTAATTTTTGTTAAATAGTTATTGAATATATCTTTAATTTAATGAATATATTTTTTATTGTTCACATGTCACACGATTATTGATCATGATCATAGATGACGTGTTGGTCTATTATCACCTAGTAATTTTTTTTTTCCAACTAATATCACTAAGCTATTAGGAAAAGGCTTAAGCCATAAAAATGTTTTCATCAAATCAAATCATCAAAATAAATCGTGTTTAATTCTCTGTAAAATTTCATTGAATCAACAATAATCATGTATTATGAGTAAGATTAGTTTCTAATCATGTAAATTGAAAGACATTCATGATCTCTAACTATAGAACCATAAAAAAAACATCATTAAAATATTTTTTTATGAAATTAAACTAAATAAATGATTTTAATAGCTTCAGCTATTAACATCAATCAATTGTCAATAATCTTTAAAATCAAATAAAATTACATGAAAATATTATTAAATTAAATAAGTTTAAGTTTATTCATGTCATGCTTCCATATCGCTTGGCATGCAGCGGTCAAATCATTGCCCCTAAAACAAAGCTTCTCTGTCCTTTCATTAAGACGCAAAAATTCGAATTAAGATTATTTTTTTTTGGTCAATATAGAAATGGAGAAATTTTTTCCCCAAAAATACCTAAATAACATTTAAGAATATGTTTTGCTATATAACACGTGAATTTGGTAGTTTCTTCAATTCATGGACTGGATATATATTGGGTCCCAATTAGATGTAACAACTGCAAATTGATGTTGGGAGTTGCTACGTGCACCCAGCATTATTGTTGGGGCACCCAGCAAATAGTGAAGTGGCAAAAATGCCCTTATGAGAAAACCATTTTCGGAAGAACCTTTTTTCGAAATCATTCTGGAAGAGTCTTTTTCCGGAAACTTTCCGGAAGAACCTTCTTCCAGAAGAAGAATTAGTGATTCCGGAAGTACTCAGAAACTCTTTCTGGAAGAACGTCATCCGGAATGTTTCCGGAAGAAGCTTCTTCCGGAAGATATCCTTTTACTTCCGGAAGAAGGATCTTTCGGAAATTTTCTTTTTTAAAAAAATGATTTTGTAATAATTTACTTTTAATGAATAAACTAAATTATAAAATAATTAATATTATTATACATAAATAATTAAATAATTAGTGAACGTAATTATGACTAATATTTATAATTTGTTTTTTACGCGCATGTAATTGTAAATATTAATTTGTGTGACAATTTAGTATAATTTAAACCATAAAAATTAATTAATTCGTATATTTTATTAAAAATATAAAATTTTTATTTTGATAACATTTAATTTCTATTACAAAAGTTAATATATAATAAAATAATGATTATTACTTTATAACAATGTCAAGAAAAATAATTTTCATTTTATAATAATAAGTAAAAATAAAATAATATTTAATGCATATGTAATGACGATTTTACCCTTGTGTAATTTTCTTTAAATTTACTGCGCTGCACGCTTCCATTTCTTACTTTTCTTACTGCGCCTTCTTCCTTCTCTGCTTTCTTTCGTTTTCTTGTTGTTGCTTTCTGTGGTCCCTGTTGCTTTCCATTGGTGGTCCCGTGAAGTATTTGAAGATTTGGTGGTCCCCGTGAAGCAGGTGTTCCGTATTTGAAGTTTTGTTAGTCGCTGCTCTTCCTATTTCGTCGGAGGTACGCATTTATGGGTATTTTTTGCGTTTTCCGACTAGTTTTTAGAGAAGAAAAACTGTAAAAAGCTGTATCCAAAAGAAATTTTAGGCACAGCAGGAAGAAGTTCTGGAATGAGAATGTTAGTGCTTCCGGAAGTTACTAAGGCCCATTCTGGAAGAAGTACTTCCTGAAGTGTTTTCCGGAAGTACTTCTTCCGGAATGTTACATTATTAACAAATTTTTTTATTTCTGTTTTAAATGTATATATATATATATATATATATATATATGTATATATATATATATATATGTATATATATATATATATATATTGTGGATTATTGGTTTAATTAGGTATAATGATTTGGTATAATATTAAATGATTTAGGTAACTTAATTGTATTTTGTTGTAGTAGAAAAATGTTTTATTAGTTGTTTATTATAGTGATAAGTTCAGTTTAAGTAAATAATGTAGTTATAAATTTAGAATATATTTGTATTAGTTGTTAGTATGTTTGTTAGTTAATAAGTAGTCAATTTATGGATGTGGTTATATGATAATTTGAATATACTTGTGTATGATGCATATGTGCTGTTAATATGTTTGTTATTTAATGTGTAGTAAATTTTTGGATGTGGTTATATGATAATTTGAATGTACTTGTGTATGATGCATATGTCCTTAAGATGGATGAAGATCAATGGAGGTATGACTATGCGATGTCACAAGAAGTTCTTATGGATTATGATTATGATAATCAAGAAGAATGTGGGGTGAATGAACCACATGTAGATTGTTCAAATCCTTTTAATACGTCTCAGGTAATCATACATAATTTGAGTCATTTGGTTGAATTGATGTTTTGTATGAAAATTAATATGTCAGGGTTGCATTATAGGTATTCGCTACTCGAGATGATGTTTTGCAATGGGCTCGAACAGTTGCCCATGAAAATGGATTTGTTGCAGTGATTATGAGGTCTGACACAGAGACCGGTAGCAGAGGAAGAAGTTCATTTGTCTTAATTGGGTGTGAAAGGAGTGGTACGTACAAGTGTAAAAATAAAGAATTCGTTAGAAAAGACACTGGGAGTAGGAAATGTGGTTGTCCCTTCAGGCTTCGTGGGAAACCAGTGCATGGAGGGAAAGGTTGGATGGTGAAGTTGATCTGTGGGATTCAAAATCATGAATTGGCCAAGTCCTTAGTTGGACATCCATACGTCGGGCGATTGACTAAGGAAGAAAAGAAAATTATTGCTGATATGATAAAGTTGATGGTGAAACCGAAAAACATCTTGGTAACGTTGAAGGAACACAATTCCAACAGTTGCACCACGATAAAGCAAATTTACAATGCAAGAAGTGCATATCATTCTTCAATAAGAGGAGCCGATACCGAAATGCAGCATCTGATGAAACTTCTCGAACGTGATCAATACATTCATTGGCATAGATTGAAGGATGAAGTTGTGGTGCGTGATCTGTTTTGGTGTCACCCAAATGCAGTAAAGTTATGCAATGCATGTCATCTGGTGTTTTTTATAGACAGTACCTACAAAACAAACAGGTACAGACTCCCACTACTTGACTTTGTTGGAGTGACACCAACAACGATGACATTCTCTGCTGGGTTTGCATATCTGGAGGCTGAGCGTGTTAATAATATTGTATGGGCTTTGGAACGATTTCGAGGCCTATTTTTAAGAAACGATCGCCTCCCTTTTGTTATTGTCACTGACAGAGACCTAGCACTGATGAATGCAGTGAAAACTATGTTCCCCGAGTCTACTAATTTGTTGTGCAGGTTTCATATCGATAAGAATGTGAAGGCGAAGTGCAAATCTTTAATCGGTGAAAAAAATGCGTAGGACTATGTAATGGATAACTGGGGTACTTTGGTTGATTGTCCGTCCGAACACCAGTTCCATGAGTCACATCAGAAGTTTCAAGTTACTTGTTCACCTTGGCCGATGTTCATTGACTATGTTAACGACACATGGATTATCCCCCACAAGGAAAAATTTATTACAGCATGGGCGAATAAGGTCATGTACCTAGGCAACACAACAACAAACAGGTATTAAGAACTAATTTTATTTGTTAGTAAGGATTAGTAATAAATGGTATTTAATTGTTGCATATTTTCATGTTTGTTGTGTATTTTAAATGTAGGGTTGAATCAGCTCATTGGGCTCTCAAAAGAGTACTACAAAATAGCGTTGGAGACCTATGTAGTGTTTGGGATGCCATGAACAACATGATCACGCTGCAACACGTCAAAATTAAAGCATCCTTTGAAACCAGTACGTATGTGGTTGGACATGTATATAAAAAAACCTTATACAAGAGGCTTCTTGGGATGGTTTCAAGGGATGCTTTAAATCAGATTGCTTTTAAGGTTGACCGTCTACGTTATCTCGACAACAATCTCTCTTCTTGTGGTTGTGTGATGAGAAGCACGCACGGTCTTCCTTATGCATGTGAGCTTTCTACTTATACTGCTGGCAGCATCCCATTGGAGTCGGTCCATCTTTTCTGGATGAGACTTTGCTTTTCAGACCAAGGGTTATGTGAGACGGAAGTCAGTATCAAGGAAGAGATAGAGATCATATCTAAAAGGTTTGATGAACTTGATGTGGCTGGCAAAGTAACTCTGAAGAGTAAACTTTGAGAAATTGCATACCCTGATCATAACTCTATGTGCCCTCCTCCGTCAAAGGTCAACACTAAAGGTGCACCGAAGAAACCGATGAAAAGAAGTCAAAGATCCACAAAGTGTGATCCATCTTACTGGGAGTATGTTGATGCTTTTCATTCTGTTCAAAGCAGCAACTCTCCAGTGAAACGAAGTGCATCATGTTCTGAACCGCCTCAGCCAACAAGGATCATCCCGATATTGGATCAATTTGCGCCATTCATTCAAGGTTTCATTCGTGACGTTGTGGATGTGAAAGCGGACGGTAACTGTGGATATCGGTCCATTGCCGCTTTATTAGGTATGGGGGAAGATTCGTGGCCGTTAGTGCGTATTGAATTGATTAAAGAACTTGGCAGGTGGTCGCATGAGTACATGAACCTCTTCGGTGGCACAGAGAGATTTGAACAATTAAAGTTGTCCCTACTTGTTGATGGGTTTTCAAAGGTATGTTTTTAGGTTAATTTTTTTAATAAAAATCTTTAAATTACTTACATGTGTATGTTTGGTTCATTCAGGTTAGTGTGGACAAGTGGATGGATATAACGGACATGGGATATGTGATTGCTTCACGGTATAACATAATCCTTGTATCGTTGTCCCAACAACAAAGCATGACATTTTTTCCTCTTAGAAGTCAACCACCACCTGATTCTTTTGGCCACTGCATGATATGTGTCGATCATGTGTTTGGAAATTATTTTGTTCAGGTACATTGAATATAGTTACTATAACAATTATGCAATGACTTCGCTGGTTCGTTTGACACGGTCACTGCATGATATAATTTTTGTTCATGTACAACAGGTTTATTTGAAAGACCATTGTCTGTTACCGCCTCCAGCGTTGTTGTGGTCAAGCAATTGTTATTCTCAGGCAAAGCAGTGGACAATTCCATATATTAGTATAATGCAGCAATACACAAGCTTGATGTCATTCAAAACACACTATGTCGACCTAAATGATGACTAAACATGCATTGTTTACGTAATTGTATTCATTATGCGATATAATTTGTTGTAACTCGTTACTAACCAATTAATATTATTAAGTACTCGTTTGGTTAAGCAAGAAAATTGTTGGTCCAACAAAAATCATTTACGCGTGCAGCATACATCATTGTCATAATTGACAACACATAATGACATGCATGCGTATTACAGTTTGAGCGCGACAACACATTGGCTGACTTGACTATACATTCTGAAGGAAACATAATCACGAAACATGTTCACGCGTGTCTATTTTTTTGTAAACAAAGTTAAGCAATCGCTCGGTCACAACCATCTATATATATGGCAGACACGACTAATAAATCACACATTATCTTGCTTTCAAATAGTCTCCCAATTGATACACAAAGTATGACATTTTTAGGAGAAACTAGCAGTCAGACGATTGTCAACTCAAGGTTGGCTTTCATTTTTCCAAATGGATCAATTATTCACAATGATAATGGCATTTACTTCCAAACTTCAACTCCGGTGCCCATTCGAGTACCAAATAGCTGTGATTTCGCAAGCCTAAAAACCAGAATACACAATACCCTTCAGTTATCCGACAAACAATTTTTGGATGAAATTCACTACCGGAAACCATTCACCGATACAGGTAACCAAATTCGCTTTCAGTGTATGAAATTGATAAATGATGACGATGTCAACACAATGTTAATGTGTAATGATCAATTTTCTTGTGTTGGTCCGATTGAGTTATTATGCACCGTTGGAAGAACACCAGATGGAATAATAAACTTACTTGAACGCACTATGCCCCGTACTCATGACGCGATCCTGTATTACAACGGGAAATGGAACATGCCACCGCAGAACAAATTTGTTGGATGCGCGTTCATACGAAAAAATCCTAAGAAATTTCAAATTCCTTCAACATGTACCATCGATGAACTGAAGAATTTAATAAAGCAAGTTGCACCTAAAGGGATTCCCCCTCTTGGAATTCACGAATCACAAACGGTAAGACGATTATTTTTCCACCAACCAGCTCGCTTTGAGTATTCAGATACGCTTATAAAATATGAAATAAATGAGTTGATGACCAACAAAGAACTGCTGAAGGTGTTAGTACAATCTAACTACTGGAAAAAATATGGACCAATAGAAATTTTAGCTGTATTTACTAAATATGTTGTGAAAATTGAAGACGAGGTCACTGGGACGTAGCTAAACAACTAAATGTGATGTTTATTTTTTTTCTTTTTCGTTGATGTAACATTTATCTGTTTACGGCGTGTTTAATTCTCAAAATAAAGTTGAATGTGTTGTTTCAATGGTCCAAAAAATTAATTGTTAGAAGGGTCAGATTACTATTTTTTTTGGATTTTCAGGCTTTGTTTTTAGGTGTTATTTGACGGAACCGGGGAACAGGGATATTTTTTTTGGGTTCTTTGACGTTCAAAAATGAGAAATGGTCACCCTCCATTGTCTCACGGAACTGGCACACCCACGCAAAAAAATCCCAAACATGGGTACTTGAACATGAAAAAGGGTCGATTTCCTATTTTTTTGGATTTTCAGGCTTTGTTTTTAGGTGTTATTTGACGGAACCGGGGAACGGGACTATTGTTTTTGGGTTCTTTGACGTTTAAACATGAGAAATGGCCACCCTCCATTGTCTCACGACACTGGCACACCCACGCAAAAAATTCCCAAACATGGGTACTTGAACATGAAAAAGGGTCGATTTCCTATTTTTTTGGATTTTCAGGCTTTGTTTTTAGGTGTTATTTGATGGAACCGGGGAACGGGACTATTTTTTTTGGGTTCTTTGACGTTCAAAAATGAGAAATGGCTGCCCTACATTGTCTCACGGCACTGGCACACCCACGCAAAAAAAATCCCAAGCATGGGTACTTGAACATGAAAAAGGGTCGATTTCCTATTTTTTTGGATTTTCAGGCTTTATTTTTAGGTGTTATTTGACGGAACCGGGGAACGGGACTATTTTTTTTAGGTTCTTTGACGTCCAAACATGAGAAATGGCCGTCCTCCATTGTCTCACAGCACTGGCACACCCGCGCAAAAAAACCCCAAACATGGGTACTTGAACATGAATTTTTTTTTAAAGCCATCCTTGTAGTATCTTATATGGCGATTTCATTGTCATGTAATTTTTTTTTAAATATTTTGTTTTTGGTACGACCTTATATATTAATAGTGTAAATTATGATCGAATCATAATTTATTATATATGATAATTACTTTAAAAATCTTACTAACACATAATTATGAATTATGAATTATGAATGATTTAAAAAACATTTATTTTTTATGTAATTCTTACAAACAAAACTCATGATTTTATGTTCACTTTTTTTAAAAATAAATTTAAAACACTCGTAAACTTCGCTTAAGGACCACAATCAGAATAATAATCTATATTATAAAATTATAAACTGTGCAAAACACGTCAACTATATTAAACAAAAAATTGTAATAATTACTAATATTCATGTCAACTACAACACAAAAAATAAATACAATGATCAATGGTCCGTGCGGCGTCTCTGACGAGCCCTGACAGTCCCATCAGAACTGGGTCCCCCTCTCGCGATCGTCAGACAGTCCTGCATAATGTCATATAACTTTGTGCCTGCAGTGACTATCCTAAGGTTGAGCACACGCTCCAACCTCTATGCAATCGCCTCATATCCCTCGTAATCATCCTGTCAAAGTCATTAAAAACATTTATTATGAAATTTAAAATAAATAACAACTCATAAAACATTAAACGCGCAAAGAATCTTACCACATGTGGAGGGGGGTCAAATGCTACTGGAACCTGGGGGTTGGGCAGCTGTATGTAGTCCTCAAGGTCAGTAGCTGGTGCATCTCTCGGTTGGTCACCTGCCTGGGTCGGTATCATGAATGGGTGTGATATGCGGAAAAACCACTCCATGTAATCCGCAGATACCTGCCCAGGCACTAGACAAAGCTGACCCGCAGGTAGTAAGTGCTCCGCAAACTGCATCCACATGTCATCTATCTGATCGTGTGGCAATCGTGCACTAACAGGCGGTGGAGGGATGCTCTGAATGTAACCAAACTAGCGTACCACCCTCTCCGGTCGAGCTGTGACCACCATAGGACCCCATCTCAGCTGACCCTGGAAAGATGAAATCTCTTGAAAGGCCCTAACCCCGCGATGCTCCGTGTACGGCAACCAGGACACATTTGTGATGGTCAAACCATCACAGCGTGCCCTGTAAGGTGCTCCTATGATTCCCTTCATGTGCGCCTTCGACGTCAACCACCGAGAAGCACGTGGGGACGTCTCCTGGTATGTATCGTCTGTCACGCACTGGTGCAGACTAGGGAAGTGCTCATAGATCCAGCACTACACAATAATTGAGGTTAACATAACATAAAAACATGTTTAAATCATAATCGAACGTAACATATTAAAAAACGAGTGAATAGGCAATTTAGTCCCTGAGATTGTATCCACTTTGCATATTAGTCCCTGACTTAAATTTTAATTCATAATAGTCCCTAACTTTACCTCCGTTATGCAAATAAGTCCCTGCTGTTAAAATCTAATTTCCTCCGTTAGTCAAATGTCTATTTGGCAAACGTAAGCATCCAATGTGGCAGGTTTGAGTCCAAGTCAGCAATATTATGTGGCAAGGCAAGGACTGAATTGAAAAATTAGGTTAAAAAGAAATAAAAAATGAAGTAAATCCATTTTCCCTTTCACTGTCTTACTGCTGTAGGGTTTTTTAACTGTTTGCGGTTTGCTCTTCCCTCCCCTGCATTCTCGTGATTGAGGGTTCGCGCTTTTTGTCAGGTTGGTGGTTTCATTCAATTCGTTTGCATTGTTTTGGTGGTTTGATTTGGGGTTTTATATGTTCGAGGGGTTTCATCTGCATTGTCTTCGCGCTTCGTAGGGAGGTTTATGATCCTTTATTATTTTTGTTTATGATGGTCTGTTTTTATAGATGACAATGTTTTTGGTTTTTTATTGTGTCTTCGCGCTTTTTGACAATGTCAATGTCTTCGCGCTTTTTGAGGTAGGTTTTTTTATTTCCTAATATCTGACCATGTTTGCGATTTCTGATTGTGTAGAATGAATGACAATATAACTTTAGTATTGCACCATGGAGGAAGATTCACTCCACGTGCCAGTGATGGAAAGGTTGAATATATAGGCGGAGAATTTGACGTTTGGGAGGATATATCTGCAGATTGCCTGAATGCATTTATCTTATATGATCTGGTGAAAGCTTGTAAGAAGTATAGTAATATAGGAGAATGTTTTTGGTTGATTGATAAGGACTTAGATTTTAATCATGGGTTAAGGAGTTGTACAACTGATGGAGATATATTACACTTAGTTAGGGATGCTTTTGAAAATGAGAATGAGATAAATGTTTATTTTCATCATGAAGTAGATCCAATTTTAGAAGAAGTCCCACAGATGTTGTACTTGGAATGTGATCCAATTTGAAAAGCTGTTGAGAATGAGGATGATTTAGATGATGTACCTGTTGCTGGCCATGAGGAAGGTAAGTTTTAATTCATCTGTACTTGGTCCGACATGGTTACCATAATTAATTAATATGATTAATTTTTACTTTATCACCATTGATGCAGATGTTGGTGCTGGAGAGCAGAGAGATGCTGGTGAGCAGATGGATGCTGGTAAGCAGAGGGATGGTGGTGAGCAGAGGGATGGTGGTGAGCAGAGGGATACTGATGCTGGTGAGCAAAGAGATGGTAGTGAGCAGAGGGATACTGATGCTGGTGAGCAAAGAGATGGTAGTGAGCAGAGGGATGCTGAAGTTGGTGAGGAGAGAGATACTGATGGTGAAGAGAGAGATGTTGCTGATAGTGAGGAGGAAAAGGAAGTTGACAGTGATGAGACAGATGCTGAGTGGTTTATAAATTTCTCTTGTATGTTGAATGAAGTTGAAGCTGAAGTTGAGACAGATGGTTATCATTCAGAGGAGCTTAATATCCCCATTAGTAGTGATGATGAAGATGAGGATGTTGAAGTTTATCCTCAATATAGTCAAAGTAGTGGAGTTGGTGAACAGAAGTTGGAATTAGGGATGGAGTTTGGTACTCTAGATGAATTTAAATCTGCCTTGAGGGAGTATAGCATATTGATGGGCAGGGAGTTCAAGTGGAAGAAGAATGATAAACAGAGGGCTAGAGCAAAATGCAAGAAGGCATTTTGTGATTGGGAAATCTACTGTGCAAAGAATGAAGTTAGAAACTCTTTTCAGATAAAGACATTTAAGCATAACCATAATTGCTGCAGAGAAGTGAACAACAAACAAGCAAATAGACAGTGGGTGGTCAGTAAACTTGAGGGCAAACTCAGAATGCATCCAACCCTTAAATGTGTTGAAGCTTTGGAATATTTCAAGCAAGAGTTTGGAGTGCACATTGAAGTTACAAAGATGTGGAGAGCCATGAAAGAAGCAAAGCAATTAGTGGAAGGGAATGAGAGGAAACAATATGCCAAAGTATTTGATTATGCACATGAATTGTTGAGGAGCAATCCTGGATCAACAGTTAAGATCAACACAGTGCCAAGTCCAGAAGGTCCACCACAATTTCAGAGGCTATATATTTGTCTTGCTGGCTGTAAGAAGGGGTTTGTTGCTGGATGTAGACCATTCATAGGTCTAGATGGATGTTTCCTAAAGAGTGCATTTGGAGGAAACTTGCTCTCTGCTGTTGGGCTTGATGGCAATAACCACATCTATGTTATTGCTTATGCTGTTGTGGACATTGAGAACAAAGACAATTGGAAATGGTTTTTAACTTTGTTGCATGAAGATCTTGGGGATTACATACAGAATGGGTGGAATTTCATGTCAGACATGCAAAAGGTATGACATGGTGTGATTTGCAATTGTTATCATAAGTTAGGTATTTAATTGAAGTTAATGACATAAGTTAGGGACTAGTCCATAAGTATTTACTACTTTGCTGCAATTTTTCAGGGACTTATTCCAGCTTTACAGGAAGTCATGCCTGGTGCACCTCATAGATTTTGTGTCTTGCATCTTTGGAAAAATTTTACAAAGCAATGGAAAAGCAAGGAACTTAAAGGAATTGTGTGGCAATGTGCAAAATCCACTACTGTTGCTGAGTTTGAAGGCCATATGGCCCATTTGAAGACAATCAACTGCCAGGCTTGGGAGTATTTGAATAAATGGCCCAAACAAGCATGGACAAAAGCCCACTTCAGTACAATACCCAAGGTGGACAATATATGCAACAGCACTTGTGAGGTATTCAATTCCAGAATTCTGCAGTATAGATGCAAGCCTATTATCACAATGCTTGAAGAAATTAGAAGTTATATCATGAGAACCATGGCTGCCCACAAGGTTAAACTTTCTGGAAAACCTGGACCATTATGTCCAGTGCAGTATAAAAGACTAGAAAAAGAATTCCATTTTGCTAATCAATGGACTCCCATTTGGTGTGGTGATAACATGGGCCTGAGATATGAGGTCCACATGTGGGGGAATAAGGTTGAGGTCAATTTAGGTGAATGGACATGCACTTGTGGAGTATGGCAACTAACAGGTTGTGTTCTTTATAGTTTTTTTTTTCATTCCTAACCTACTTGTGTGCTGATTTTACAACTTTGATGTAGGGATGCCATGCCGACATGCCATTGCAACAATAACTCACAAAGGAGGGAAGCCTGAGGACATGTGTCATGAGTGGCTGTCAATAGAAGCTTATAATAAGACATACCAGCATTTTATTGAACCAGTCCAAGGACCACAATATTGGGCCCAGACACAGTATACACACCCTGTTCCACCACATAAAAGGGTCCAAAGAGGAAGGCCAAAGAAAAATAGAAGGAGATCTGTAGATGAGGACAATGTCACAGGACATAAGCTAAAGAGGAAATTGGCTGAGTTTACATGTGGAAGGTGTGGCCAAACCAATCATAACATTAGAAGCTGTAAAAATATTGGAGTTCATGTTAGGCCAAAGAAATATGTTGCACCATCAACTTCAAATGAGGATGACCACCTATTATCTCAAGATGAACAAGCTTTGAATGAGGCTGAAGAAGCTGCTGCTCATGTTCAACAAGATCCGGTGGAGATTAATTTATCTCAGCCTCATTTGTCACAAGATAGTGACATGGAGTTGATGGTAAATATTTGTCACAACAAAGTAGTTTTATCTCAACCTAATTTGTTGCAGCACTCCATTTTTATATATTACAATTATTCATGTTTGGCATTTACATGTAGGTCCCTGCAACTATTGTTCCACCAATAGCAAGGAATAAGCTAACCATAACAAGAGCCAAACAAAGGAAGGTTGCTAATAAAGATGATGCAGAAAACTGAAGAAGCATTTTTTGTTGCATTTTGAAGGTTGCTGAGTTTGAAGGTTGCTGATGAAGAAAACTGAAGAAGCATTTTTTGTTGCATTTTTATATTAGGATGTGTAGTTGTATATTTTGAAAACTTCACTGGCATGTGAAATGATGTAAACATTATGGCCTACTGAACAATTGCTTCTAACTACCATGCTTTGGGATGTCAAATATTATGTGAAATTGATCTAAAGTCATGTTTCTTCTCTTTCTTTTATAAATTATACACTGTGTTGGATTTGGAGTTGGAGTAGTACAATCCATCCCAACATACATTATGAGCTGCTTCTTATTACCTAATTCTCTTTCTTTTATTAAATTATATTTAATAAACTACAAATTTCAGCAACAAATTTCACCAACAAATTATATTTAATTGAAATGGATAATTGACAGTAGCAACAAAAGCTGCTATTACACTACAAAAGCTACTTCCTATTACAAATTCTTCAGCAAAACAACAATTGACAGTAGCAACAAAAGTTGCTATTACACTACAAAAGCTACTTCCTACTACAAATTCTTCAGCAAAACAACAATTACAATATCAAAAGCTGCTATTACACATTTTACCTAAAATACATTCCCCCTAAAACTAACATTACAATTAAAAATGAAAAACCTAAAAACACAATGTTTGTTAAATTTCTCATTTTCTTCTGCAAAGCTTCAATTTGTAGCCTCAAATCAGCCACTACCATTGTTTCTCTTGAGACAGAAGACGAATTAGAAAGTTGGTTTTCTTCTTCAACCCATTGAAAAAATTGACAGTTATCTGGGTCTGTTTGGGGTAATGCACAAGTATAGAATAACCTTCCTGGGTTCCTCCTTGTTCTTGCAGTTCGAATAGCTGCACGTCTTCCATGGTGGCATTGCCGAATGAAACTACCAGAAAATGCACAACAACTGCCACTTGCAGACATGGACAAATCAAGTGAACAAGCAGCAGGGACTGAGCCTCAGAGTAGAAGAAGAAGAAGCAACTCAGTGTGGGAAGAAGAAGAAGAAGCAACTCAGCGTGGGAAGAAGAAGAAGAAGAAGAAGAAGCAACCAGCAGCTTCGTAAACCCTAATTTTTTTGGGGAAGAAGAAGCAACCTTGCATGTGAGAGAGAATTTATAGATGCAGACCTCAGTGCCACGTTGGACAATCTACGTGGCACTGAATTGCCACCTATACACCTCACTAACGCAGTCACCTGAGAATTTAACGACAGGGACTATTTTGCAAAACTTATGTAAAGTTAGGGACTATTATGAATTAAAATTTAAGTCAGGGACTAATATGCAAAGTGGTTACAATCTCAGGGACTAAATTGCCTATTCACTCATTAAAAAACACAAAATTTACCTGAAGTAGCGTCAAGTACCCCGCAAGCTGTCGGGTGGTGGTCCTACAAGCCTCATCTAACTGGTCATACATATGAACCAGCGCGGCAACTCCCCAAGCGTAGCCACCACTCTGAGCGAGGTCCCGAAAAGCGTCAAGGTGAACCACATGCACGTATGTTGCACTCTTATTAGCAAAAAGAGTGTAACCGACAAGGTGCAGCAGATAAGTGAGAGCTGCGACAATTCACTGCCGGGCCTGACATCTCGTCTCATAAATGTCTCGAACCCATCCTAGTCGTACATATGCCCCACGTGTGAGTGTTGTCTCGGCTCTGGCCTCCTCGACAGACACCTCGAGCAACTCTGTCAGCAAAAATATGGCCTCCTCCGTAGAAAGAGCTTGGAAACTGTGCAAGGCGCCAGTGATGGGCAAATGAAGGAGTGACGACACATCATCCAATGTGATCATCAGCTTTCCTACAGGAAGGTGGAAGGTGCTAGTCTCACCGTGCCACCTCTCCACGAATGCGGATATCAGTCCAGGATCGCCAGTAATAACTGAACAATCGATCAGTGGACTTAATCCTGTGGCAGCCACCAGGCCTTCAATCTCAGGCACTGGCCTCCCAATCAGTGCCACCTTCCTCCCATGTGACACTAACTTCAAATCAGGACGTTCCTGATTTGAAGTACAAATTATACAATTATTAAAATAAATTAATGACAAACAAATAAATCAACAATGATAAATAATTAACAAATTAAAATACCTGTCCACTCCAAACAGCATGTGCAACATGCTCGGCAAATGATGTGAGCACTGACGGGTCACGTGGCCCACCAGGGAATCCCTCAGCAGCATCATCAGCATCTGACCCCTCACCATCGTCAGCACTCTGTATGTCCGCACGCATCTCAGGTGCCTCCGCAGCCAGCTCAGGGACATCGTCAGTCATGTCAGCAACATCCTCAGCCATATCATGTCCCTCCGCAGTCATTTGATGAGCCCGTAGCCTACGGGCTGAGGCAGTAGGCCTATGCCTCTCGGGAACATCAGCAGCATCCTGGTCATCAGGTCTATCTCTGCCTACAAGTCTACCTATGGCACGACCTAAACCTCGTGTTCTAGCCATGATCTGCAAATCATGTCGAACACGTATTTTTTTCGGTCAAAATATACGCAACTTTCTTTATAAAAATAAAACAAGTTTATTTATAAACAAATAAAACTAATTTAAATCAAATTATTTGAAAACATACACAACATAATTTTTTTAAAAAAATAAAACAACTTCATTTATAAAAAAAACACAACTAATGTAAAAAAATTAATTAGTAAACATCCACAACTTAGTTTTAAAAAAAACAACTTCATTTATAAAAAAACACAACTAATGTAAAAATAATTAATTAGTAAACATCCACAATTTAATTTAAAAAAAAAATAAACAACTTCATTTAAAAAAACACACAACTAATGTAAAATTAATTAATTCAAAAATATCTGCAACTTAATTTAAAAAAAAAAAATAAACAACTTCATTTATAAAAAAAACACAACTAATGTAAAAACAATTAATTAGTAAACATCCACAACTTTTTAAAAAAAAAAATACTTCCTTTATAATAAAATATAATTTATATCATTTATAAAAAAAATTAGTATTTTTAAAAAATTTCCAAAACACTCACAACTTTATTTATAAAAATAAACAACTTCATTTATAAACAACAAACACTAATTTTAAAAAAAAACAATAAACAAAAACAAACACAACTACTTTTATAAAAAAAATAAATAATTTACAAATTAATATTTAGTAAAAATACATAATTTAAATTAATAAAAAAAACATGACATCAAAAACCTAAACCTCATTTTTCATAAAATCTCAAAAACAAAATAACCAAAAAAAATATATAATAATTCATTTTTAAAAAAAAACAAAACAATTTTTGTTTTAAAAAAAAAATTGACTTTCCGAAAGAAGTGGTTCTTCCGGAATTGTTCCGGAAGAACCACTTCTTCTGGAAGGTTCTTCTGAAAATTTGAAAGGTCATCTGGAATAACCCTTCTTCCGGAATTCTTCCAGAAGAACTACTCCTTCCGAAAAGTATCCGGAAGAGGTGTTCCGGGAGACTTCCGGAAGACGTTTGGTTACTTCCGGAAGAACACTTCTTCCGGGAATTTTCCGGAACAGGTTCTTCCGGAACTTCCGGAAGAACCCCTAACGGGTCTTTCGGAAGCCTCCGCCGTGAGCCATTTTATCCATTTTTTCCGGCGTACTCTCGTCTTCTACCCTCTCGTCTTCTACCCTAAGGTTACTATCCTAAGGTAACTATCGTAAGGTTCCATTGCTACAACAATGCTGCATATTACAAGCAAAGGGTAGGGAGACTAACCTGTTCGCGGAGAAGAAGACAACCTTGGGCGCGCCTCGCGGAGAAGCAGGTTCACGGAAGAGAAGAAAAAGTTGTTCGAAGAAAGTGTTTCTTCCGGGAGGTAATTCACGCTTTTTATAATTTTATCTTAAAGGGTAAAATGACTCATTCATAAAAATTGCTGGGTGCACCAACAATATTGTTGGGTGCACCTAACATTTCCCATTGATGTTTTCCAACTACTCCTTCCCCAGTCCATTGAACAATGCGTCCATAGGCTAAATCAGTGTAAGGGTCATGAGAGGGACGGAGGCAAACTTGGACTAGAGAGGAACCTATTATAAAAAATACAATATATATGTGAAGCATTCTTGATTTTTTTTTTCTATCGATGGTTTTGTATATGAGACACTAATTACTTAGAGTTTTATCCCAAACTTTTATTTCTTTATCATTAATTACTTGGCTTCTTCAAAAAAATTTACTTGAGTAGTCTATTGACCCGTTCAATCCATAAAGCCTACATTTTAAATGAATCAAACAAGTTAGACCCATGAAATAAATAGATTTCTTTTAAGTTTATATTTGACTTGCTAAATTCATAAATAAATGGATCAATCCACATATCAAAATAATGATTTAAAAAATAAAAAAAATGTATAAAATTAAAAAAAATCCGTTCATTTTATAAACTAAAATCTATCATATTAAAATATACCATTTATAATGATATTCAACACTAAATATTAAAGTGTTAAGACTTAAAATTTACTAACATTTATAAATGTCTTAACAATACTAGTTACAAGATAACTTGGGAGTTCCCGGATAAAGCCCACTAAATTTATGAGTTTAACCACCTAACTCAACAACTCAATACAATTATGTAGACTTTAAAAAAGATATCCATTATCCAAAAAATTTATAAGTTTAACATACTGATAAAAAATCTAGATCCATATATCAACTCCTAGCCTTATTGCAAACAAGCACAATAATCACGTTGCATTTTGTAAAACCTTGTGCAAAAGTTATTGATATCCAGAAAATTTTCAAATAGATCGATAAAAAAATACATACACAAAACAAAATTGGAGAACATATATATACTGAAGTGCACAATAGTTATACATTATCATTCTTCATAAATTATCATATATAAGAATAATTTAACTTTTATAATAATTATTTTGAAAATTAAATCCAACTATTAATTGACCGAATAAAGATATATATACTAATAGTATGTAATCATTAAATTCAATAAATTTTAGCGGGAAAAGAAATCTAGAATTTATTCAAATAATTCTTAAATCACACAACTGTAAAATAAGATTTCAATGACATAAGATTAACTTTAAATTCTAATACCTTGGATTGGAAGAAGATGCTACCAAACATGAGGTGGGACAAGTCCTTGATTTAGGACCCTAAAAATAGTAGTTTACTATGACTATTTTTTTATTTCTATTTTTTCGTGATACTATCCTTCAATTAATAGATTGTCTCATTAATATATTAATTTTCGTCAAATTTAAAATCAATTATCCATTAATTTTAATTAAATAAATTATCTCTTAATATATTATTTTTTACCAAATATAAAATCAATTAGTCATTATTTTTAATTAATAAATTGTCTCTTCGTGTATAATTATATCATTCTCACTAAATTTTGCCTATGTTCTTGAATTAATTAATAAGGCCCCATTTCAAAAGTTACTCTAAGCCTAAAAATATATTGTGCCAGTCAAGAGAGAAAAGAGGTGGGAACGATTTGAAGAACAATGAAGACCGGGTGTGAAGAATAAGGTTATAGGTTTTTTTAATAAAAAAAAAAAAGTATTTAGGCAATAAAAATATTAAAACCGAAATCTAATAACTTGGGAACTGCTTGGACATCTAACATTTTTGTTAGTACAGCCATCAGTTTTTCAAAATATCAAAAATGTTCTTATGGGTATTTTCGGTTATAAATAATATAGTAGGTTTTTTATTTTTGCAGTGCCTTTTTTTTTTCGTAAAATCGTACTCTCTTAATGTAATTTGTTTCCGTTAGCATCCTTTTTTAAGTATTTGTTGTCTTCGGTAGTGTACATGCGTTGTTTACGAACATACAGTGAAGTTCGGTGGTTTTTCATCGCCGGAGAAGAAGAGGTGCATATTTTTTTCAAAACATACGAATTGACAATCCGTATGATTCATACAGACTGTTAATTCATATGAACCATATAGATTGTTAATCCGTATGTTTTGAATTTTTTTAAAAAATTATAATTTATTTAATTTTTTTTAAAAAAATTAGTATTTATTTAGAATGTTTTTAAAAAATTGTAATTTAGTTAGAATTTTTTTATATATTTAATTTATTTACAAAATTTGATAATTAAATAAATTTAATATTTAACTGAATGTTATATTTAGATGTTTATTACAGTAATTAATAATGAAATAAATTTTGTATTTAATTGAATGATGTATTTAGATGTTTATTACCGTAATTGAAAATTAAACAAATTTGGTATTTAATCGAATGATGTATTTCGATGTTTATATATGTAAACAAATATATTATTAGATCAAAATTAACTGTAATAAGGTCAAAAAATACATTAGTAGATTTATGTTAATAATGTATTTTTTTACATATGTAAATTTTTATTAAACTTATGATTTTTATTTACAATTTATATATGTAAATAAATTAATTATTAGATAAAAATTAATTGTCACAAAATTTATTATGTAAATTTACATGTGCATTAAATATACATTATAAATTTTAGTGTTACATATAGCAATATTAATTATTATATAACATAATTAATCTATTAGTTCAGTTGGTCAGAGCGATGCGCTAATAATACGAAAGTCACAAATTCGCTTCCTGTTTAGATCATTAATTTTTAATTAATTTGTAAAACACATTTTAAATTGACAATCCGTCGGCTTACGGATTGCATATCCTATCAATTTTAGGGAAAAGGTAAAACCGAAATTTCACATGCTATGTTGGTGTTCCAGCAAAAATGATAGATGTTCAAAGCAATTTCCTAATAACTTTTGTACTTGAATTTTTAAAGCCCAATAATTTAGAGTGAATTGAGATCCAACTGACTCAAGGGATGTGCCTTCCTAGCCAACAAATAGGAGTGAGAATAGGCCAGGTCGGCCTACAGGGGCCTACGACCTGGCCTACATAAAGTCTGGCATGAACTGACCTATTTAATTAAAAGATTAGGCTCGAGCTTTTTTAAAAGCCTATTAAATTAAATATACCAGACTTAGGGTTATTAAAAAGCCTTATAAAACCTGATAGACCGGCCTATATATATGTATATATACTTATATTATTTTTTGGGTACAATTAATTTTATTTTTTTTAAACTACCAAACTTTGATTACACATTACTACTCCATAACTTTCATTCCTATAATCAAGTAAGACTTTAATTACAATTTAGGTGTGAGTCATGTGCTCCTTTATATTTATCATTATTTTTATTGGTTTTCCTATTTTCCTTTCACTTTCCTATTGCCTTCCTACTCTTGAGCAAAGGAATATTAAAAGATTTAGTGTGAAGAAGGCTTATAAAAAGACTATCAGGCCAGACTAGACTTTTAAAAAGGTCAGGTCGAGCCAAAATAAAAGCCTTTGATAGGCTCTAGGCCAGGCTCAAGCCTCAAAAATTCATCGTAGGTTAGGCTCTGACCTTTTAAAGTCAAGTATGGCCTATTCTCACCCCTACCGACAAACTAAAAGTCGTTTTCTCTTCCATTACATTCTAAAAAGTTCACTCTGATATGCAATTTACATTTTGGAACGAGTTTTTCAAAATACAATGAAAAATGTAGGAAGCAATAATAACATAGTACAAACTAGCCCAAAGTATATACAATGGAGCACTGCCAAGCCCAATTGGATTAGAAATTCACACATCTAAATTGCTGCCATTGTTTCTTTTATTCCATAAAAATCAAGGAGTACATCCTTTACATTTTAGAAAAACAAATTCAGATACTCACAAAAAGTAAAGACAAATTCAGATTAGCCTTTTCTTGAATGTGGAATGTAAAGGGAGTGTTACTTAACTTTTATGAGGTGCAGGAAAAAAAAACCCCTAAATTGCTCCTATTCAAATAAAAAAATTTCTCAATCCATAATTAGATGTTCAAACTAAAGATAGATATTTAAATTTAATACGTCTAACATGCAAAATATTGCTTCTGTTACAAACTTTAGTTGCCTAGTAGAGAATGGAGATGGTAGATCAAAGTTGCAACTATGGGCTAATTAAATTTTATTATTTTAATATATGACACTTCATATAAAAGCTTAAACTTTTTTTTTGAGATATATAAAAGCTTAAACTATTGCAGGAATATTTTTCTTTTTGTTTTTTTTACAATATTAAAGGAGTACTTGAAAAGGAATTTTTAACGCAACATTTAACGTATTGTGATCTACTTATCATTTTTGTTTTTACTAGATTCACCAAGGGGCACAGTTAAGCCAACCAAACACTGGTATTCTTGAAAGTAAAATCTTAGATATAATTGTTTAGGTGTTTTTGGAATTGTAATTCTTTTATTAGAATTTAAGTTTTGTTTTGATAATTTGTATTAAATTTTAATGTAAATTTTTATTGCATGAATTATTGAAGTAAAATCTCAATTTCAATTAAAAATAATTTTTAAAAAAAAAATAAAGAATTGGACCTAAGTTTTTTCTGTATATAGTTGGACCCGTAGAAAATGTGGGAATTAAATCTCAACTATCTCTTTCGAAATGTTTATGCAACCGGATGTAGAACAGTAGAGGTGAGAAAACAGCCTCTGCATGCCAAAATTAACATCAGAGTTGTGTATGTAACATCTTTTCTCTAGCTGCCTAAAGTAAGTTTTGGATTGGCAATAGGCAATTGAAAGATGAGAATTTCCATGAGGATAATTAACGAAAATTTATTTTAGTTTATTGATATTTTATTTGAAAATACTGAGAATTAAGCTAAGGTGGTCACGAGTTGGATTTTCATGGCAATCATCACTAGGCTGTTTTGTTATATCATTGGTAATCTTGGTACGTTTTATTCTTTTGGAGGTTATATATTTTCTTATTGCTCAGTAAAAAAAAGTTAAATTATTATTTACGTCTTCTAATTTATTTTTAATGTTCAATTAGTTCATTTAATTATTAAATGGTTCAATTGGATTTTCTAATTATTTAAAATGATTCAATTCAATCATTTCGATCAATTAAGTATAAACATGGTTAATAGAAGTCTACTTTGTAGGCTTCTATTAACCATGGTTGTCTACTTTTATAAAAAAAATTAATTTATCTTTTATATTAATTATTTTTTAAGCTTTCAATTGAATTTTAAGCTTTCAATACCTACCTACATCATGATCTCATGATGTAGGTATTGAAAACTTAAAATTCAACTATCCTCAAAGACTTTTTTTTTTCAATTTTGTTTGTCTACTTTTATAAAAAAAATTTAATTTATCTTTTATATTAATTATTTTTTTACTCAAATACTCTTAGTTTCTTTATAAAAATGTTATGTATTAAAAGATAAATGTATTATCTCTTTTATGAGGATTGGATAAAAAAAAATAATGCAAATTAACTAAGTATATGTGAGAAAGTAAGTAAGTGGAAAAAGAGAGATTATGAGTTTCAACAATTTTAAGGATAAAATAACAAAATTTGTTAACAAATCTAATTCTACTAATTAATTATATTAACCAACTTTCTTAAATGATGTAAATTAATTTAAAAAGTCTAATATTTAAGAACAAAGTTAGTATAAATTAATTTCTTCTAAAAAATGGTAGTATGAACTTAATGAAACATTTAAGATAACTAGCCTATGATCTCATGATGTAGGTATTGAAAGCTTAAAATTCAATTATTTTGTATATTTGTTTCTCTTAAAATGATAGTTGTTTTGTTTCAGTCTCTTTCAAATTTAACACTTGGTAATTGAAACCTAAAGGAGTTTGAATTAAAGCTTCGGTTACGAGAAGTAATATTTGCTATAAACAACTATACCAGATAAAGTATTCAATCAGGACGAGAGAATACTTGATGCTTCCAACTGAGTATCCTCTCGACCATATCTCCACATATTTCATGTCTTGGCCTTCAACATATGCAAATGATGAGTACCATTCGACCATGATTATCACCAATAAACTCACTTAAGGGTATTTACTTGATTAGAAGTACTTAAGTAGGATTAGGAGATGTATCACTTAACTGTTAATTAGAACGTGCAGGCCCATAGACCTCAAACCTAGTAAGGATAATATAAAAAGGGGAGAACCCCCTAGGTAAGGGGATTGATTCTCATTCTTACATATTTACTAAAAATCATCAACAGATCTGGGTCGAACCCTCACTTGAGTGTTGGAATGCCTTTTTCAGGTACCCCCCCCCCCCTCTTTGCTCTAACAAATTCATACACACCGGAGACTTCAACAAGAAACCACCAGAGAAGACCCTTTAGCACAACAAAAGACCCTTTAGAAAAAGGGTAAGTGTACAGTCCATTTGTGACAGAAACATTTTAGTGTCCACCGTGGGACCATGTAAGTTATATCCCGACCCCAAAAGATTATAGCAATAACGACAACTGAAGCGAATACAATAGCAATGGAGCAACCGACTGATCAGAAAAACAGAGAGATTGTTGTAGAGGACTAGACTGACTTCTCTTTGATATTGTAAAGGTTACAAGCTCAGGTCTCAAAAATGCAAAGGCATCGTCGTCACCCTTAATGTACCCAGGAAGCATGATAGGGGGAGGCAAGCGTTTCTCCTTCAGCACAGGGCGCTTCTTGGGCGGAGGTGCAACTCCTATGGAAGTCCCCGCCTTAGCAATAGGATACATCATTGGAGCCACAACATTCTCACCCACCTTTTTTGAATACTAGCTCAAAAATGTCGAAAGGTCACTAGACCCCTTGGTCCTCAAAAGGTCAATTGAACTAGAAAAATCCGACCCCAAGGAGTGAGAGTTAGACGACACTTTAAAAACTTCATCATTGTACCCACGAACCTCAGACCCATTTCCAACCGACTCCCTAGACGTAGAACCTTCAACCAAAACCATTATTATGTACCTAAAAAGGAATTATCTCACGAATACTATTTGGCTCAGAGCAAAGAAATAAATATCAGAGGTAAAAAGTAAAGAGGGGTTCCCCCCTATTTATAAGAGTTAGGCTTTCGAAGAGGCCAAACAACAACCACTAGCCACCATTCGATCGAAATGGATCTAGGCTAAAATCACGAGATGTTCTAATACCCAACATGGGAAGTTGAGCGGATATGCTGTTACATCCACAATGTAATCATTATATTGTGCCAATCAAGGCACATAACTGTCAAAGGAGTTAATGGTAACCATTCCGACAAAGCATAAAGCCCTTCTTTTTGGTCGAGGTCAAAAAACGACTTAGGGGGCTAGTATATCGGATAAAATATTTAGTCAGAACAATAGGATACCTAATTCATCCAACCGAGTATCCTCTCGGCCATATACACATATATTTCGAACAACAAATCTTGGCCTTCAACATATGCAAATGACGAGTATCATTTGACCATAATTATCACCAATAAACGGACCACTAAAGCGAAATTACTTGATTAGAAGTACTTGAGTAGGAATAGGAAGTGTATTGCTTAATTGGTAAATAGAACATGTGGACCCATAAACCCTAGGTCCAATAAAATTAGTATAAAAAGGGGAGAATCCTAGGTAAGGGGACTTATTTTCATTCTTACATATTCACTAAATATCATCCAAAGTTTTGACCCAAACCCTCACTTAAGTCACCCCTCTCGTAACATTATACGATTGTATATCTAGCTAGCTTGTGAAAAACCTTCCATAGTAGTCTAATAATCTTCAAAAGCGCTTTCCAAAATATTAATTTTGATCTACTTTGAAAAGTTTTTAAACAATTTTAAAGTCCAATTCAATTCTTTTTCTTTTGTTTTGAATTAATACTGAAATATAGATCAATGAAACGACTCCAATTAAAAGACTAAAACAGCAAAAACAGAGCTACTACCAATTTCAAGACTTAGTGCAACTATCTCACAGCATGTTAGTTCAAGATCTAAATTGAATTCCCACAAGTACAAGTAGTCCTAAGCATAAATTTTAGCTGAGATCTCAGAACTTTTAAACCCAACCCTTTTTCTATTTTTGGCCAACCTATTCAACAAATCAACTAGGTTCTTCTTTTTCTTTGATCCTTGTGACTCCAATGGCAACAAACAAGGCTCATGTGAGTTTGTCGCCACCACTCTCATTGGCTCTGACAATGATACGTCAGAGCCAATGAGATGAGGAAAATTCAGCTTAGCTTTGCTGCCATGTATCTTAAAAGCTGCTCTATCATAAGCCAAACCTGCTTCTTCTTCAGTAACATAAGTCCCAAGCCAAACCCTAGCACTGTTTTTGTTCGGGTCCCTTATCTCCGCCGCGAACTTCCCCCACGGCCTTCGCCTCACGCCACGGTAGTGCTTCCATTTGGGTGGCGCGTGAACTTCAGGTGATGCCCTAGGCTGATCCCTTTTGCACTCTGACAATTTCTTTGCATCATTGATGCTCTCCACGCCATTAGAGACCAAGTGTTTGGAACCATGTTTAAGCAGATAGTGTTGAAGAGGTTCCAACGAAGAAAAATCACAAGATGTTGTAGCAGCCATGTTGCTGGACGATGATAATGATATTTGGCGGTGTTTCTTCTTTTGGAATGCGGTACATATTTATACTACTGGGTTTCAGATTTATTTATTCTTCTATTTTATATGTACCTTTTAAAACTGAGTTTAGCTAGAACATGATTTCAATTATTTTAATATTTTCATGTGGGTTGGTTCTTTCGAAACTTCGAGGAATAGTGGAATTAAACCATCAACGGTACCATCCAAACCATGGCTGCTACAATTAATATTTTGTGATTGTCATATATTTAAGTCTATTTTATTTCATAGGGAAATAATATGAGTCCAACAATCGAGGCTGTGTGGGAGACGGGAGACCACTATGTGCAGTCTTTCTTGAATCCACTATCCTGCAAGAAAGAAATTATTGGTAGATTTCGTTGAGTTGATAAGAGTGAAAAGAAAGGAAATAGAGAAAAAAAAAACATTTGAATTAAATTAAAGGAGAATGAAAGAAAGGTGTGATGCATATAAATTATTTTTTATTTTTTTTCTTTTCTTCCTATTTGAACTCAACTAAATCACCCAAAAAGGAGGCTGCATGGGAAGGATGAAATTGATGAATCATATCAGGGCTGCCTATGATAATAAGAGGGTGAAATTTCGAAGTCCCAAACAGTTTTTCTATCACAAAAGAACACTTTACTCATTTTTAGGTTTTTGACTGGCTACATTTTTTTAATATTGCAACAAAAAAAATAGATAAATGTGGTTGATATATAGTTACAATTATGATTGCATTGCAGTCACAAACACCCACAGAAATCTTAATATTCTGTTTTTGGATCAGCAAAAATACTTATATCATTAAGAAATTAAAGGGTATAAAATATTAGTGTCCAGTATTGACTAGCTCTATGGCATTGGCTCAATGAGCATAAAGCTAGAACGAATTATACAATTTTTTTAAGGCCAAAAAAAAAAATTGTACAACGTTTTAAAATTTATATATCAAAACATACACATTTTAATTTGGGGATAACGAATATGCTTATGTATTGGCTGACAATAGGTCTTTTCAACAACATTAATTTTAATAAGAGCCACATATAATAAGCTCACGGATAGTGTTTCATCTTGATTGTCGTTGAGCCTGCCGCAGCCTCAGAGAGAGTGGAGCCTGCTTTTCTTTCTTACTTATTTTATTGTGTTATTGGAATTGTTTATGAATGCATGGCAACTATATCCAGAGGTAAAAATGGATAATTTAAACAAGATTTTGTTTAAATAGATGTAATTTATTTAAAAAATTAAAGACATGAATTTTGTTTGTTATTTGTCATGGACTTTATTCTTAGACCTGACTTAACCTATTTGAAAACCTATTTTAATTGATTAAATATTAACATCTATTCCATATTAAAGTTTAGTAAATATTAATTAGTATCTTTGAAAACTTATTAAGGAATAAAACATAGAAAAATGTTTTCATTAAAAACTGTGATTAAGGTCTAAATGCGTTGAATTGATGCACCGGCATGGAGGAGGACAAAATGCCTCGCCGTGGAGGGTGATTCCATCATATCAAAATAAAGCTCAGTCTCCCAACAGGAAACCAGTCTGGGCGGGCGGAATTACTCGGTCAATAGAGTCCATTGTACTTAATGTAATTTCCAATGCATTCCAATGTAATCCGTATGTTCCTAATTATAAAGTATTTTTTAAGAATTTGTTTGTTTTTTTTATAAGATTTATTAATTTTATATATATATATTTTTAGTTAATTATTTTTTCTTCAAATATTATTGAAAAATAAATAAGTATATTGAAAAAAGAGATAATTTTAAATCATAGTATAAATAATTGACAAATTTAATGTGATAACTATTTTTTCTTAACGAACATAAATTAATTTAAAATATCTTATAATCAGAAACGGAATAAATAATATTCAATAAAAATTATTTTAAATTCATTAATGGTGTTCTAAATTATGACACTGATTAGCATAAACTTCAAAAAATTTATATGTGTAATTTATTTTTACATGGACACTAACTATGAGAAAAATTCTGTAAGTTATTGCTTTGGATCTGTGAAAAAAGGCTTGGTAAAGGCAAGTAATATATCTTTTCTAGCATTGATTCAAAAGGTCGTTAATCCTATTAGATGAGTACGGGTCAATCTTTTTATAGCTTTGAAGCTCAATTTTGTCCATTTAGATGCGTTATTTTTGCACAAAATGATATTGATTCAATTAGTTTTTATGTCGGCCTATCTAATGGTTAGCATTTACGTGCCTCAAATCGTACTAAAAATCAGAGTAAAACAAGCCTAAAAAAACAAAAACAAAATGTGTTGTAGAAAAGAAAAAAATTTCCTATCAGCAAGCTGTTTTGAAGCTCAACTTTGTCCGCTTAGATGTGTTATTTTTGCATGAAATGATGTTGATTTGATTAATTTTCATGTGGGGGTATCTAATGATAGCATTCAGTGCCTCGAATCCCACTAAAAACAGAGTAAAAGTCTAAAAATGAAAAAAACAAAAATCATGCAAAATAACATCACCGGTTCTAATAAGACACTTGAAAAGGTGACAAACATTAGAATGACAACTCCCAAGTGACCAAACGTTGGGGAATTGCTAGGGGCACCCAGCAACATTGCTGGTGCACCCAGCAATTTTTCAAAAACTCGAAAATGCCTCTGAATATTTTTCTTTTATAAAAAGCTACATTTTTTTATTTCATGGTTGCTTTCTTCGTTTTCTCCGTGGTGGTGCTTGTGTTGTGCGATATTTCTCCATGCTGGTTGTGTTTGTGCTCTGCTTTGGTGTGATATTTGTCAACTAAGGTACATAGCTTTTCTGTAGTTTTTCTGTGTTTGATTGTTTATTTTGGGTAGTAGAATGGTGTAAGCGTTTCAGATTCGACGCAAGAAATTTTCTTCCGCCGGTGACATTACTACTGCGAAAGAAAAAAACTTCATCCGTGGAGTCTCACGGAAGACATACTTCTTCCGTGGAATCTCGCTGAAAATGTCTTCCGCGAGACTCCACGGAAGAAGCTATCTTCCGCAGTTGTCGTTACAACTGTGGAAAAATACTTCTTCCATGGAATCTCGTGGAAAATGTCTTCCGCGAGACTCCACAGATGAAGGTTTCTTCCGCTATTGTAATGTCAACTGCAGAAGACAGCTTCTTCCGTGAGTGCTCACGGAAGATGTCTTCCGCGAGACTCCACGGAAGAAGGTTTCTTCCGCTGTTGACATTACAACTGCGGAAGACTGCTTCTTCCGTGGAGTAATTTGTTTTATGATTTTTTAGTTTTAAGATTATTTTGAATGTTATTTTGGTTAATTCAATTTGTAATTTATGTGAAACATAAAAATATATTTGCTGGTTGAAGTGCTGATTTTTTTGGTTAGGTTGAAGTATTTTTTGGTTAAATGAACTTTGTAGGTTATAATTTTGAAATTATGTAATTAAAAGTTGAATTTGGTTGTTGTTAAAATATTGATGTATATGTAGATTAAATATTTGTGTGAGGTTGTCAAATGTTGAATTAGTTTGATATTCATAGTTTGTAAATTTTTTTGGGTTGCTGTATTGTTCAAATTATTTAGTTGAATATTGAATTATTTAGTTATAGTTTGAATTAAGATGGACGAAGATCAATGGGCATATTACAGTGCGATGTTCGAAGAAGTTGATATGGATTTTCAAGATGAACAAGATTGTGGTGTGAATGAAGGACATGTTGATTGTTCAGATGCTTTTAATACTTCTCAGGTAATCATGTCGATCAGTTTTAGTTGTTTGGTCTAATGTATGATTTGTGTAAAAATTAATATGTCATGGTTGTGTCCTAGGTCTTTGCAACCCGAGAAGATGTTTTGAAGTGGGCTCGAACGGTTGCCCATGAAAACAGTTTTGTTGCAGTATTTATGAGGTCTGATACATATACTGGTAGCAGAGGAAGAACTTCCTTTGTGTTAATTGGGTGTGAAAGGAGCGGTAAGTACAAGTGTAGGAAGAAAGAATTTGTTAGAAGAGACACAGGCACTAGAAAATGTGGTTGTCTCTTTAAGATTCGTGGAAAATCAGTGCATGGAGGTGAAGGTTGGGCGGTGAAGCTGATATGTGGGATTCACAACCATGAATTGGCGAAGACCTTAGTTGGACATCCATATGCTGGGAGATTGACAGATGATGAGAAGAATATCATTGTTGATATGACGAAGTCGAATGTGAAACCAAGAAACATTCTACTAACGTTGAAGGAGCACAACGCCAACAGTTGCACCACAATCAAACAAATCTACAATGCAAGAAGTGCATATCGTTCTTCAATCAGAGGAGATGACATTGAAATGCAACACCTAATGAGGCTCCTTGAACGTGACCAATACATTCATTGGCATAGATTGAAGGATGAAGATGTGGTGCGTGATTTGTTTTGGTGTCACCCAGATGCAGTTAAGTTATGTAACGCATGTTATCTTGTTTTTTTGATAGACAACACCTATAAAACAAATAGGTACAGGCTCCCATTGCTTGACTTTGTGGGGGTGACACCAACCGGGATGACTTTCTCTGCTGGGTTTGCATATCTGGAGGGTGAGCACGTGAACAATCTTGTATGGGCATTGGAACGGTTTCAAGGCCTTTTTTTAAGAAACGATCGCCTTCCTGTTGTGAAAGTTGTGTTTCCGGAGTGTACAAATTTGTTATGCAGGTTTCACATAGACAAGAATGTGAAGGCAAAGTGCAAATCGCTAATTGGTCAGAAGAATGCCTGGGACTACGTAATGGATAGCTGGGGTAACCTGGTAGATTGTCCTTCAGAATAGGAGTTCCCTGAGCACCTTCAAAGGTTTCAAGTAGCGTGTTCCCCGTGGCCAATGTTCGTTGACTACATATGTGAGACATGGATTGTCCCACACAAGGAGAAATTTATCACGGCCTGGACGAATAAGGTGATGCACCTTGGCAACATAACAACAAGTAGGTATTTAAATGTGTTAGACAAGTGGCCTCAGATATCTTAAGAAGGGGGGTTGAATTAAGATATCACAACTTATTTCCCCAATTAAAATTCTATTTCACTTTCTATTCAAGTTATAAATTCCCTTAATAATGAATTTCTTAAATATTGATTCAAATGGAACAATTTGAATATGAATATAAAACAATAATAAATAAAGGAGTTTAAGGGAAGAGAAAATGCAAACTCAGATTTATACTGGTTCGGCCACACCCTTGTGCTTACATCCAGTCCCCAAGCAACCCGCTTGAGAGTTCCACTATCTTGTAAATTCCTTTTACAAGTTCTAAACACACAAGGACAACCCTTCCTTTGTGTTTAGAATTCTTTCACAACAAGAGACCCTCAGTCTCTTAATCCCTTTTCAGAATGAAGAAGAAGAAAAGAAGAAATCTCTCTTGAAAGAGATAGATTTAACAATTTGAGCACTCAAATAATTCCTTATTGAATCACAAGTAATTTGGCCAAGGAATTTGTAAGAGGATAAAACGATTTTCCTTTTTAAGAGGATAAGACCTTTTTTTTCTGGAAAACTCTTGACCAAATCGTGTCTCAAGTCACATATATATAGGCCTATGATAGCCATTCAAGAACCACACAAAAAGATGTGACTGTTGAGAATGTTTTCTGAAAAACTCCTCTGGTAATCGATTACAATATGTGTGTAATCGATTACACGCTTTAAAATTTGAATTAAAACGTTCAGAAACTACTGGTAACCGATTACCATATATGTGTAATCGATTACACAGTGCAAATTTTGAATTCAAATTTTAATAGCTATTGTAAATCAGTTTTGGCCATTGGTAATCGATTACATCCTCTAGTAATCGATTACCAGAGAGAAAATTTGTTGAAAAAGACTTTTTAACTTAAAATTCTTGGCCAAACCTTTTGCTACTTCAATTGGAATTCCCTTCCTATTTAATATACCCTTTCTAAGACTTTATAGACTGTCTTGATCATCTATCTTGAATATCTTTAATTGCTTTGTCTTGAATAAATCTTTGAGACGCATGTGATCTTTTGGCATCATCAAAACATCGGCTTGATCCTTTGTTTACAAAATGTTTTATTATTTTAGTCAAGTTTCTTTTAATGATTGTTTGGAACATTATTGTTATTAATTTGTCTTGTCTGTTGTGTGTTTTAAATGTATGGTTGAATCTGCTCATTGGTCTTTGAAAAGGGTATTACAGAATAGCGTTGGAGACCTCTGTAGAGTTTGGGATGCAATGAACAACATGATGACGCTACATCACACTGAAATTAGAGCATCATTCGAAACAAGTACGCATGTCGTTGGTCATGTTTTTAAGAAAACCTTATACAAGAGGCTTCTGGGAATGGTGTCAAGGTACGCTTTAAATGAAATTTTGATTGAGTTTGAGCGCGTACGTCATTTCAAAGACAATCTGTCTTCTTGTGGGTGTGTCTTGAGAACCACACTAGGTCTTCCTTGTGCATGTGAGCTACAAAGGTATGATGGTGGCAGCATCCCACTGGATGCAGTCCATATGTACTGGAGAAGACTTAATTTTTCAGACCAGGGGCTATGTGAGGCCGAAGTGAGCATCAAGGAAGAGATGGATAGAATATATAAAAGATTCAAGGAACTTGATGTTTGCGGGAAAGTTACTTTCAAGAGTAAACTCCGAGAATTCGCGTTTCCCGATAAGACCTCTATGTGTCCTCCTCCAACAAAGGTTAAGACGAAAGGTGCCCCAAAAAAGGTAATGAAAAGAAGTGAAAGATCGACAAAGTGTGATCCATCTTATTGGGAGTATGTTGATGCTTATCATTCGGTTCAAAACAGCAACACCTCAGTCAAACCCAATCCATCATCTTTTGAACCACTGAAGCCAACAAGGATGATCCCCATGTTGGATCAATTTCCGCCATTTATGCATGGTTTCATTGAGGATGTTGTTGATGTGAAAGCGGATGGTAATTGTGGATATCGGTCAGTTTCCGCTTTGTTAGGTATGGGAGAAGAGTGTTGGGCCATGATGCGCAACGAATTGATTAAAGAACTTGACAAATGGTCGCAAGACTACATAAAGATCTTTGGTGGCACGAAGAGATATGAACAGATGAGGTTGTCCCTACATGTGGATGGGTTATCCAAGGTATGCGTTTTATGCTTTTTATTTATATAAATAATGTTTACATGAGTGACACGTGTATTTGTTTTGTGATTTAGGTTAGTATGGACAAATGGATGGATATAATGGATATGGGATATGTAATTGCGTCAAGATATAATGTAATCTTTGTATCGTTGTCACGGCAACAGAGCTTCACATTTTTTCCTCTCAGAAGTCGACCACCGGCCAATTCTTCTGCGCACCGCAAGATATGCGTCGGTCATGTGTTTAGCAATCATTTTGTTCAGGTCCATTGAAAATTCGTTTACTCAAATAATTTCAATTATTGAATGAGTTGGTTTGTTTGTTTAAGTTATTATTGTAATTTCACTTACAACAGGTTTATCTGAAAGATCGTTGTCCCTTACCTCCTATGGCGTTGTTGTGGTCAAGCAATTCGTATCCGGAGGCAAAACAATGGCCAACTGCATATGTAGGTAGAATACAACACTACTTAAGCCTAATGACAATTAATACAACGCACATAGACCTAAGCGGACACTGAACTTGTAATATTTATGTATCTATATTTACATTGGATTTATGTTCATGTAATTAATGAATTGTTCTATGAACAAATGTTAGTGTGTCAAATTGTTATATTTGTGTTCAACTGAATGCTAGTTATATGTTTCTAACATGCCGAAAACCAACTTTTTTTATTTTTGGTGCCTCGATTTGAGGTGCGATTCGATGGAACGGGGTGCTGCTTTTATTTTTTTTGGGTTCCTTGACGTGCAAACATGCCAAATAGCGGCCCTAGACAGTCTCAAGCGGCTCCCACATAATTTAAAAAAAGCCCAAACAGGGGTACTTAGGCATGTTTCTAATAGGCCCAAAACCAACTTTTTTTATTTTTGGTGCCTTGGTTTGAGGTGCGATTCGATGGAACGGGGTGCTGCTTTTATTTTTTTGTGTTCCTTGACATGCAAACATGCCAAATAGTGGCCCTGGATAGTCTCAAGCGGCTCCCACATAATTTAAAAAAAAAGCCCGAACAGGGGTACTTAGACATGTTTCTAAAAGGCCGAAAACCAACCTTTTTATTTTTGGTGCCTCGGTTTGAGGTGCGATTAGATGGAACGGGCCGCTGCTTTTATTTTTTTGGGTTCCTTGACGTGCAAACATGTCAAATAGCGGCCCTGGATAGACTCAAGCGGCTCCCACATAATTTTAAAAAAAAAGCCCGAACAGGGATAGGCATGTTTCTAACAGGCCCAAAACCAACTTTTTTTATTCTTTACTATACCTATATATATGGTTAAATTATATAATTTCAGAATAGTTATAAATTTTAACATTTAAATTAAAAATTAAATTTTAATAACAAAGCAAATTTAACCAAAATTGGGATGAATTAATTTTACCTCACTTTCAAAATGGTTTTTCATCAATTTTTCTTCTAAAAAAACTAGATGTACTGAAAACAAAAAATAGAGATGTTTTGATTATTTTTTTAAAGTTTCTTAGTCACCATAACATTGTATTAGTTTAACATATTTTTTCCAACATGACAATTTTTTTTCTTTTCCGAAAACAAGTAATATTTATATATTGATATTAAATTACAAAGCAGGCGAAAATCTCCTTGTTAAATTATTTTATCTTCTTTATTTTATATATTCAAATACCATTATAAATGTGACTCATGTGTGTGATTTATATTTAAATTTCAAACTATATATTTATAGAGAGACAAACATAAATCATAAATGATGTAAGTAAATGTGTTTTATCACATACATAAACAAATACTAAAATTAATAATTTAAGTACAATAAAAATATAAATCCTAATCTATGTGGCGTCTCTGGCGCCGCCTAAGACTTTCATCTGCGGCGTCACCTCTAGCTCTCCTCAGACAACGAGTCATGATGTCATGTAAGTCAGTGCCTTCAGTGACCATCTTGAGGTTGATGACCCGCTCCAAATCCTCAGCAATCGCTCCTAAATCCTCAGCCATTCCCTGACATCCTTCGCAGTGAACCTGTCACAGTCAAAATAACAAAGTTAGTATCACATTTTTAAAAAATTTAAATTATGAAAAACTACAGAAGTTATGCTTACCACTGAATGCGTAGGGAGATTGGTTGCGACTGAAAACTCGGGGATGGGTGGCTCGACGAGCTCCTCATCATGAGGGGGAAGCGGATGTCTCGGCTCAGCAGTCTCCTCGGTCCGCGTGACGAATGAGTGCGATATCCGGAAAAACCACTCTTTGTAGTCTGGTGCCACCTATCCAGGAACTACACAGAGCTCCCCTGAAGGCACCAAATGGTCTGAAAAATGCAGCCACTGGTCATCTATATCATCACTTGTCACAAAATCACAAACCGGCGACGGAGGGACCGTCTGAAGGTAGCCAAACTGTTAAAGAACCCGCTCAGGTCGAACGTACACCACAATCTGACCCCATCTGAGTTGGCCGATATACGGCGATATCAAGTCAAAGCCCCTGACTCCCCGGTGCTCAGCATAGAGCATCCAACACACGTCAGTCACAGTCAGGGCATCCCGACGTCTCCGATACGGGGCTCCCTTGATCCCCGTCATATGAGCCTTACCCGTAAGCCACCTGCAGGCCCGTGGGCTCCCTTCATCATAAGCATCATGAATGACGGATGTATGCACTGTAGGAAAGTGCTCGTATATCCAGCACTACAAACACATAGTCAACATCAATAAAAAAAAAAAAAGAGATTCAATGCTACTTCAATTTAAATTATCAGTAATAATACGTACCTAGAGAAGTGTAATATAACCGCCCAACGCTGCCGCGTAGAGGTCTGCGACGCGTCGTTCAGATGCTCGTACATGTGGACTAATAAAGCCGCTCCCCAGGCGAATCCCCCTGCCTGGGGCCAGGTCCCTGAAAGCCTCCAGGTGCACGACATGTACATGGGTTGAATTCTTGTTGGCGAAAAAAGTACAACCCACCAAGTGGAGCAGATACATGCGGGTGCTACAACCCATCATCTGGCCCTGCACTCGCTCTCATACAAGTCCCAAAGCCACCCCAACCGTACATGAGGCCCACCAGCCTGTCGGGTCTCAAATGTAGCCTCCTCATGACTGACCTCAAGAAGTTTCGTCAGTAGACCAATCATGTCTGAAGTAACCAGCGGCTCGAACGTATGCAGCGCGCCAGTGATGGGAACGTGTAGGAGTGACGCCATGTCATCCAGCGTGATTGTCAACTCGCCTACTGGCAAGTTGAACGTGCTAGTCTTGCGATGCCACCTCTCGACAAAGGCGGATATGAGTCCAAGATCAGTGGTGATAACAGAACACCTGATCAGTGGACTCAATCCGGTGGCAGCAATCATGCCTTCGATCTCAGGCACTAGTCTCCCAATTTTATCTACTTTTCTACCGTGGGAGACCAACTTCAGATTGGGTCGTTCTTAAATTAAATAACAATTTATAATAACGTGTATATAAAAAACAATCCAACTACAAATAATTTTTATGTAATTAGTCAACATTAAAAACTACGTACCTATCCACTCCAGATGTTGTGTGTGACATGCTCAGCAAAACCGGTCAAAATTGATGGGTCGCGTGATCCACCGGGGAATCCCTCATCTGCAGCAGGTGACCCCAAGCTCCCATCAGTAGCCACTCCCTCTGTCTGAACAGCATCGGCAGCGCCTGTCATCTCTGGGGTGGCATCAGACACATGAGGAACATCCTCATGCAACTGAGGCACATCCTCAGGTCTCTCTGTGACGTCCTCACGCTGACGAACCCGTTGCCTACGTGCTGAAGCAGTAGGCCTGCGACGCCGAGGAACATCAGCCTGATGCGTATCCTCACTAATGTCTCTACCTCTACCAGCTCCTAAAGCACGACCTAAACCTCGTGTTCTAACCATGATCTGAAATCATGAAGAACATTTACTTTTTTCGATCAAATTAAATATTCAAATAATTGGTAACAAAGCTTTGTCATTACAAATTTGTTCAAACACATGTTTTGTATGTTTCTTACTAATTTGGTCAAATTAAGTTTTCAATGTTTCTTGGACATGATGTTCTCATGATATGTGTGACATTGTCACTTATGATATGTGTGACATTATGCTTCATTATGAGGGACATGTAGAATCAAGGCATGTTTTTTTGTTTTTTGGTTTAGTATTTTGAAAATAGGACAAAGAATTTAGGAGACACAATTCTACTAAAAGCTAAAATTGAATAATGAAATAGTTTGCTTCCAAGGGAATAATCAAATCAAACATTATAAAATTTACTTCCAAGGGAAAAATAATAGGCACAATTTTTGGTTTTTGTTTGGATCATGTTTAAATTCTTTTTACAGCTCCAACAAGATTAACACTTACCCTTCTCTCATTAGTAACACAAAGCCCAAGATGAATGATGAGTGCTTCAAATCATGAGCAGATCCGAAGGGGGGAAAAAACAGCCTAGAGGATCACTTAAAAAAATTCCCGCTGTTTTATCTCTATCTGACACATTTATTCTTTTCAATGAAGAAGTTTGAGTTCCATATTGCAGTTGGTCTAACAATCAGAGATTGGATTTAAGTTGTCTTAATTTATATGATATTGTGGAGCGCGTGCATGTTCAGAAGGAATTCCAAAGAAAAGAAAAAGCTCATGGCACTTTCTAGGTTTCTTTATATCAGGAAAATGTGTATTTTATATGTTTCTGTTCTTTGGTTTTGTATTTTCAAGATTGCTATCTTGTTAGCATTCAGTGTGCATGCGTGCTTGATTGTAGCACTCTGATTAGCATCAAGTTTGCTTGTGTAAGTGTCGTTATACATTTTTAGTGAATGATCAATTGATCTTTTGACAAAAAAAGAAAAAAGAAAAAAAAGAAAGCATTTACATAAAAGAGATGGAGAGCAGCAGATTGATGGCAGAGGAGTTTGAGTTCATTCAATTTTCGGTCATGCGATTAATTGCAAGCATATGAAATTACATCAAGTTTCTTCACTTCAAGAGATGGTTTCTCCAATAGGATTTACTTCCAAAATCTTGTGACAAAATTATCAAGGGATCAAGAGATGGTTGCTTCTCAAATATGTTGAGATCTAAGTTGTTGGCCAAAACATATCTAGGCTTTGATGTTGCAGATCTGAGTTGTTGGCCAAAATTATCAAGGGATCAAGAGATGGTTCCTTATTATCTTCCTCACATAGGCCACTGCTTGATGCGTAATTTAAAGAATCAGGAGATGGTTGCTTCTCAAATATGTCTCATGATGAAACTTATCCAGAACACAGCTTGGTGAAACAAAAATATTTCACTAATTCAGTCTTTAATGAGATCTCAAATATGTCTCATTTATTTCACTGATTCAATGTAGAAAGCAAACTAATACTTTCCAACAAATGTAAAGCACTATCAAATGTTGCCTTACTTTTGGCTTATTCTTATTTTTTGGTACGTAGAATCCAAACTAAAAGCTAGCCCTCAACTACTTCCTGATTAATATCACTAAGTTTTGTTTCTTATTCTTTTACCTTTCAGTTTCCTCCATTTTTCTCTCTCTCTCTTTAATTCTATTAGCCTGAAATGAATTCTATTAGCCTGTAACATTGTGTGATGATGAGATGCGATGTTGTATTTGTGATTCACAGGTTCCTATTTATCTCATATGGTATCAGCTTTGAATTCCCATGCTTATAACATTGCTTAGATTGTGTAGGTATCAGATTAGACAAATTTGTTTTCAATATCAAAAGAATTCTCATTGTACTTGACAGGTTGCAGGCTATTAGATTCGATTAGACAAATTTCTTTTCAATATCAAAATAAATTTAGAAACAGAGTAGCACATGAACTTTGTTTTCTTGTCTCATATTTTTTCTTAAATACAAGTCTAACAGCAGTCTAATAGTTGCATATTAGTATCCTAGCTTACCTTGTTTTTTTTTTTCTTAACCCTCTCATTCATCAGGGAAAAAGAATCCTAACTAATCCACATAATTTATGCACTATATACAGTCATTTAGACATCCTAACCCAATGACAGCAAATAATAATTCAATTTAGACATCCTAACCAAATGAAAGCAAAATACAATAGGTGATGCATCAAAATTAGGGAGCTTGTGTAAGTTAAATACCATATACACTTTGTAATAGCAAATAAATAAATAAAATAATTATTAATATCAATAAATTGGTGGTTCAGACAAAATTTTCAAGAAAAAAAACAAAAAACAGCAAAACATGGTCCGCGAAAGAAGTTTCGCATGTTCTTCCGCGAGAAGGATAGGTAGCCTGCGGAAGAAGGTTCCGCAGGTTCTTCCGCGACCACGAAATGTTGCCTGCGGAATAAGGTTCCGCGGGATCTGCGAAAGACATAGTTCTTCCGCGGGATCCGCGAAAGACATAGTTCTTCCGCTGGATCCCGCGGAAGAACCTGCTGAACCTTCTTCCACCGAAACCCGGAAGAACCTTTCCACCTTTCTTTCGCAGGAGCCCGCGGAAGAACTCCTTCTTCCGCTACAATATCCAACTTCTCCTTCCACACGCGCGGAAAAAGGTTCTTCTCGTGGAAGAACCTTCGTCTTCAACCTCAGCAACACACATCACTAATGTCGTCCATCCTACGGCCATTTACGCGAGAAATGAAGACACGATGTTAGAACACTAACCTGAATGGTAGAAGAAACGAACAAAGCTAGCCAATGGAGGATGCCAATAGCTGTGGAGGAGAAGAAGGGAACCAAATTTGAAATCGATAAGCAAATGAAGGGCGCGGAGGAAGAACGAAAGAAGACGAAGGAAGAAGACGAACCTTTTTGGAAGGAGAAGAACGAAAGCGCGGAAGAAGAAGCTTGCTGGGAGGGAGATTGTTGGGTGCACGAGAGAAGAAGGAAAGCGCGGAAGAAGAAAATGTTTTTTTTAAAAAAATATATTAACTTTTATTTTTTAAATGAAGGGTATTTTTGGAAGTTCATTGAATTGCTGGGTGCACCTAGCAACACCCCTCACATTACTAACCTAACATGAATCACCCTTGGCACACTTAGATAGAAAAAAAAAACTATTTTGGTAAAAAAACAAAAAAGCCCAATTCGGTGTCTCCCCGCTTTCTCTCCCTCTCATTTCCTCTCTCTCCTTGCTTGATTTGATCTCTCATCTGTATTCGCTCTCTTCTTGATTTGTCTATTTATTTTTTTCTCAAATCATTTCTAAGTTAAAAGAAACTACTACTTTAACTTGTGTAATTCACATGATAAAAATTTATTTTATAACTAAAATTTATAATAAATAAATGTTTGTAAATATATAAAATATTATAATTACAATTTGTAACAAATTAATATTTTTGAACATATAAATTATATTTAAAATTTACGATAAACAACTTATATTATAATATAAGTTTATTTTTAACTCTTAATAATTTTTTTAAAAAATATTGAAATTAAATTTAGAAATAAAGATGAAAAAGTACATTGAAAGATATAAGAATTTTTTTTAAAAAAACTCTTAATAACATGCTAATATTGTAAAATGATTCTTAAAAACATTCTTTTTTAAAATAATTATTCTAATTTTTTTAATCAATGGGAAATAAAGATCAATGGCAACAAGAGCAAAACAAAAACAAAAAGGCTACACTCGTAGGGAAAACATTCCAAGAGCATCAGCCAACGACATAGGGAATAAAGAAACTGGACAAGAAACCAAAGTAGGCATAGGTTCTCTAGAGGATGAACCCTTCTTTGAAAGCTAATCTTCACAAATGTTGGCTTCTTTATAAACATGAAGAAACGGTAGCTACCACTGCTTTGTCTTGAAAGTACAAATACGGTTGATAATGGATGCATACGGATGATAGGTTGTAACACCCTTTGCAACTAACTGAAGGGCTAGCAATGAATCTGAATCACACTCGACGCTCTTGTAGCCGGAGTTCCAAGTGAGAGAGAGGCCATGAAATAAGGCATGTAATTCTGCATTAAGAGAGGTTGCAAAATCACAACTACCTGAAAAACTTGAGAGCCATTGACCAAGGTTGTCACAAAGGATTCCACTGAAACCCGCCTTGCCTGTGTTACCTAACAAACTACCACTACTAGAAAAAAGGCCTTCTACATTGGTTCTGAAGGCCTTTCTACATCGCTTATGACCCGTGGTGGTAGTAGGTGTCGTTGAAAAGCCTAAGCCCTTTAACATCGGTTGAACGACCGATGTAGAAGAGGAGTTTTCTACATCAGTTGTGAAGGGAGGACCGATGTAGAAGGGGAGTGTTTCTACATCGGTTGTGTAGGCAGAACCGATGTAGAAGAGAAGTTTTCTACATCGATTGTGAAGGGAGGACCGATGTAGAAAGGGAGTTTTCTACATTGGTTGTGAAGGGAGGACCGATGTAGAAGGGAAGTGTTTCTACATCGATTGTGATGTTAGAATCGATGTAGAATGGTGATTGTTTCTACATCGGTTATATTTGAACCGATGTAGAATGAGACATTTTTTTTATTTTTTTGGCAAAATTTAGGAATGCAGGTCAATTTTCAGCTATCAAATTAGTTACTGAATACAGTACAAATATGTAATACAATACAAGAAGCTATGAAAGAATCAAGAATCTTTAAAAGTGTCGAGTAATAGCCTAATAAGCATCTAGAAACACAATATATTCATGGACACTCATGTGAATATATACTTAGAAAGAGTAAGAGAAACAGATATAAGAGATAAAGGTTTAAATGTGATAAGTGATATGGTATAACAAAAAGAGGGAAATAAATACAAATAAAAAAACATTAAGAGAAGAACTTATGTGATTTAGTATGTTTGATGCATGGAAAAGATAATGGAAGTGTGTAGTTTACATTATCAATGGCAGAAGATGAGAACAAAGCGTTGTCACCCTTGAGTCGAGCAACTGAAAGGAGAGAATCACAAAAGTGAAGATAAAATTAAAAAGAAAAGAAAAGCGTACAATAGAAAGAAAAGAAAGATACCGTAACGAGCAATGGCATTGCTCTCAAAGACTGGACCATCGGGCGTTTCCAAGACAGGAACCTGAAAGGAGAAGCATGAAAGTAAATTTTGATTTTGATTGATTAAGTAATAAGACGGGAACAAGCAAAGCGTACCTTTCCAATGGGATTCATTTTAAGGAATTCAGGAGTTCTATTAGAGGCACCAATGACTCCAAGAGTGGTAAGCCTCAAATACTCAAATAATCTGGACTTACTGGTTGTATTAAGGAAGGGATACAAATAGAGGTATATGAGTTGCAGATGAGAAAAAGGTAAGTGTAAAGAGTGAACAGAGTAATATCTTTTCCCTTCAAGTGTAAATTTCAATGAGCAAAAACCCTACTGAAACATATATGGTAATGTCAAAGCAATCTCCTTAATTTTATATTAACAAAAAGGGTTGAAAAATATTCTTACAAAATAGAAAAGAATGAATTGAAAAATATTAAAGTAAGAAAATTTAAAAAAGAAAAAAAATTCTGAAAATACAATATTTTCAGAATTAAAATAAAAATCTTAACACATGTTTAAAAATTAACACATATTTAAAAATTAAAATAACAATATTTTCAGAACAATATTAACCTAACTATTAATATTAACACATGTTTAAAAATTAAAATAACAATAAATATTTAGAAACTTATTTAATATTCTAAAAACTTATTTTAAATTTTCTTAACTACAGGACCCATTCATGTGAATCAGCGTACTTAAGTCCATCCAAGACTGCGAAGCAAGCAAAAAGATGTGAGCAAAACAAGTGAATTAGGCCTCTGCTTCCACATGCAAATAGATAACAAAAATAAAGTGATAAGCATCTGGAGAAAGAAAAAGGAGGCAAGAGATGAGATCTGGAGGCAGAAGAGAGTTCGAGTGCATTGGCAGTGGCAGAAGAGAGTTTGATTTAATTAACTACTGTAATCATTTTACAAAAGGGCTCTATTAGTCATTTTATATTTGAAATTTATTTTCAATTAAAAAAATTAACTACTGTACCCACTAACTATATATATATATATACACACGATGACATCAATCAATTAAAAGTTATTCAGGCTCAAGTTACATTGAAGTACATAAAAACATAGATTTAACATAAAGTTTTATTTTTATGAGAGGCAAATAGTTTAAACTACATTTGAATGTGTTATAAGAAGAAGTAATTACTGATTAGATTACTTCAAAATTTCACTAGTTTACATTTTAAAAATTCTAAAAAATTACATTCCACTTAGCTTAGGAAATTAAAATTAGAAAATGAATAACAAACTAAACAGTAAAAAAAAATAACGAAAATTCAATTGTGTGAAAGTCTAGCCCAAATATCATCAGCCTTATTCTTAGGATGTATCATTGGATCATAGATGTGCTTTTTTATGTAAAATAAAGTAGTTATAGTTATTAACAAATTTTAATGATTAATGTTATTAAGATACATTTGCCTGAAACATGTAGTATTATTCCTTTTCGTATTTTTAATAAAAATCACATCTTTTTTTTAACTCATTCAGAAATCACAAAAACCATCTTCAACAATAACAATTAAATATTACCAACAATAATATCAAAGGAAGAAAAAAAGTGTGACATCTTCTACTGAAAGAACTTACTAACAATGTGTGTGTTCCTTCTTCCAGCATCTTTACTTCCAAAAAAAAAATACTTAATAGAATAATTAGACAATTGATAAAATACTTAACTTATATAGAGGCAGAACTTGTATACCTAATATTGATAGAATAATTAGACAATTGATTTTGAAAGCACATAAAAGTAAGTATGCAGTGTACAAAAAGATAGGGAGAGATTGGATCAGCTTGACGTATACCATGGGATGGGCTTAAAGGATTCAGTGCCACACCATATTAACAAAGGAGTGTGTGATCCAGCTTAAAGGATCCCTTTTAATGCAAAGAAATCTGGTTTTAAAAATCACATAGTTCACCAATCAAACTCTTAATAAACAAATTGCATATTAATCTTTGTACAAAATTATCCAAAGTCCGGCTGCACAATTAATATTTACACCAAAAGTCACCTCTTCCAGAAATTCCGGCTGTTCCTCATATATTTGCCTCAGCTCATCCAACTACACAATAACAAAATTATCCAAAGTCCAAAAATTAAAAAGTCCCGATCAATAATAAATTTTATAAATGATAATATTAAATATAATAAAATTAAAGACTAAAATATTTAAGAGGTTAAAAAAAAGATATTTAAGAGGAAAATGAAATGAAACGTATCATTAATTAAAGATGCAAAGAAAAATATTTAAGAGGTTAAAAAACAAGATAGTATTTGTACATTTTGTAATTTTGTTGACTAGTGTATGTTGGTAGCAGAATAGTATTAGTTGTATTTTACTGAAAAGTAACAGTATTCAAGAACTGTGATTTGGTACATGTACAATCTGTAGAACTGTGATTATCAGTGCAATTCCCTGTTGGAACAACCAATGAAAAAGAAATTATGATTAAACGGACAGTGACTATCTTTGATGTATGACTTTTCAGCATGCTTGAACCACCTGCACAGGAAAACAAAATAAGATTCTTCTACAACATTGTGGAGGAAGTGAGGAACATAATGACAACTTCAATTAAAAAGGACATAAAAGAATGCAAGATTGGAAACTCAAACATTCTAGAACACAACATCATCAATGTTTGAAATTTGAAAATTACTCTCAAATTTGAGGAAAGAAGAGACTAATTTACCTTATGACATGATTTTCACCAGTACAAGGTATTAAAGCATGCTGATCCTATATCATTTGAAACATTTATATAATATATAATATACTTTTTGAAAATAATTAATGAAATATACATTTAAATGAAAAGGTAAGATAATTCTTTTAATGCTTAAGAAATCAAGCTGATCATGAAATAAAAAAGGCAACCCATCCAAATTCCAACAGGATCTATTATTGTCATAAAACACATGTCAACTCTCCCCGGATCCAATTTGAGCTTCTCAAATAATTAAAGAGGAATTGATTTAAAAAATAAAATATGGTAACCTTGATAAATGGATACTAAGACCAAAAATTATTAATAACATTCATTTAAGATGATACACCACACCTGGACAAAAGAGCAACCAAGCATGTTTGCAAGCCCTACACATACAAGAAAAAATGTGGTTAGCGATGACTTGGCAGCGAATAACATGGAAAATTGGCAATAGCAGGAAAGACAGAATTTGAATTTGGTTATGGAAACAAAGAATTTTTATAAAATGCACTCATGCAGCAATGTCATAGACATTAAACTGTTGGCTTCTTTTTCCTACATAGATATAATAGGTAATAGATTTTTTTCCCTCACAGATGCAAAAATATCAAATTTTAGACTGATTTAGTGGAAGTTCATACCTCAATACCACCAATACAGAAGAGAACAACCAAAACGTCAATGAACCATGACGACATCAGTTTGTAAAGCATAAACAGGAAACACAAAGCAAATACAACAAAAAGCACTGCAGCTTTCACATTCATGTTTACAACTCCACTAACACTAGCATATTTAGTGTTTGGGATTTCATCTAAAGCATCCTATAAAAAAGAAAAAATTAACAGTCAGTAGTAGCATCAACAACATATTAAGAAAAGAAATGAGAATCCAAATTGAGAAAATACTAAAAGAATAGGAAAAACATACCTTTAGTAGCTTATCCTGTTCAATAACTGCTTCTCGGGTTGTCCTAGCTGACCAATATGATGCACACAATATTGTAAGAACTGCCATCATCCAAAGAAATACTTCTGCTATGTCAACAGCTGGTCGAAATGGTGAGTACAGCTGCACAGACACTACAAAACGGAAAAAAAAAATTAGAAAGAGGGTTAGGAATCCACCCATGTCAAAGTACAAAACAAAAAACAACAAAGAAAAAAAATTCAAAGGAACAAGTCTTGGATTATGAATCTTGTTCCCTAATAAATCAGATGGTAAATTCTTAGTTCAAGATTAGCTTTAGCTCGGGTCATGAAGAGGCTTCCTTACCATGTGCCTGCAAAAGCTGTAAATCCATATCTCTAACAATTCTATCAGATGCATGCTCCTAAAAACCGCAAAATTAATAGCCACAACCTCAACACACTAACATCAATTTCAATTTCCGCTCCTAATAATAATAGTAATTTAATAAATATAAGAAATTTCAAATTGTAACTAGTGGAATATCGCAAAAAGAAAAGGAAATGTATGTATCGGGTGGTGACAGAGGCGGCGGAGAGAATCAGCGGCTTGAGTTCGGTGTCAAGCCCTAGATCGAGAGCACTTCGTCCCAATCGATGCCTTCTGAAGTGGAATAGCTCTGAAGCTCTCATCATACACTGCGAATCATGATTCAATGTTCGGTGGTTTCTGTCTCAGCATGCGAATGACGCGGTGAGGTGAAGAGTTGCGAGATATGGAGAAAAAGGAAAGGGAAAGAAAGAGAGTTCAATGACAACTGGCAAGTTCGATGAAGAAGTGGAACACTGTCTGCGATGACAGAGGACAGGCATGGAAGACTACGGAGTGGCCTGGGGTTCACGGAGGGCATGATGCGACGATGTCACTGGAGCGGCAGCTAGCTAGGGCTTTTTGTCGCGTGGGTTAGTGGTGAAGCTAAGGAATATAAATGACTAAGCAAACAAAGATGGGTGGTAGGAAAACACCTTTGTACCGTAGTACAAAATTACCACTCTGCCATCCTGCACACTCAACAAAGGCGGTTCTACATAAACGTCGTTGTTGTGTTTGATTTTATTACAAAAATGTCACCACAAAACTTTCTAAGACGGTTCTCTAGAACCATTTTAGAATCAACGACGTAAATAATAGCATTTTTAGTAGTGTACCATCCACATTCAACTTGATTGAGTTCTTTGCTGGTAAAGTGGTAGGGACCAAGATACTGTAAGCGGTTGCTTCTGAGCCATTGAATTGGGGGAAGGAGAGAAAGCAATATCATATGTTATTTTTGCTTGATTTATAATTAAGTAACCAAGGTTGTCATTTCTTATCATTGAAAATCTCCATATTCCGCGCACGTTGGTAGTTGGTCAGATGATAGTTGATAGTTGATAATTGATAGTTGATAGTTTTAGAGAATTGTTTTAGAAAGAAGGCTATGTCATTGATTTTTTGGATTATCAATTACAACATACTAATTGCCTATTTATAGGTTCAAGTCACCAACCTCTCAATGATGGTGAATGTTTCTACATTACTTTAGGTTTTTCTAGAGTTTTCATGATAGATTAGTATCATGATAGTTCTAGGTTCTTCTAGACTTAGTTGTAGACACGGTAGCCCTTAGAGATATTGCTGATGGCTTCTTCTCGTTCCAAGCTTCAATTGGAATCTTGTCTTTTACAGACTTAGTTGGACATCTGTTGAGTATGTAAACAGCAGTGTAGACTGCTTCAACCCAGAATGTGTTAGGTAATCCCTTCTCCTTGAGCATCACTCTAGCCATTTCCATAACTGTCCAATTCTTTCTCTCGGACACTCCATTTTGTTGGGGAGAATATGCGACTATAAGTTGTATTGCTCTTATTCATCTTTACTTGGGCTATCTCAGACCTTTTATTTTTGTTGTCTAAGATTTTGCATACACCTCCTTCAAAGTGAAGTGTGTAGCCTCTCTCCATCATTTGGACAATGCTTAGAAGATTTTCTTAAGTTGCTTCAACTTCTCTGATAAAGTGATACTTGATTGCTATGTGTTTTGTTCTGCTGTGATGAATTGGATTCTTCACCATTGTAATTGCTGATTTGTTGTCGCAGTTGATTTTAGTAGGCTCATCTTGTTTTTCTCCCATGTCTTCAAGTATCCTATGAAGCCATATAAATTGACTCGTTGCTTCAGCGGTTGCCACGTACTCTGCTTCTGCTGTTGATTGTGCTACTGTAGCTTGCTTCTTCGACGCCCAAGAGAAAATTCCCGATCCTAGTGAGAAAGCATAGCCAAAGGTACTCTTCATGTCATCTGTCGAACCTGCCCAATCACTGTTGGTGTAGCCAAGTAATTCTGAGTTGGTTTCGATAGTATACCATATACCGAACTCTTTTGTTCCTGTAGATACCTCAAAATTCTTTTTCCTGCTCCAAAGTGTATTTGACTTGGGCTTTGCATGAATCTTGATAGAAGACTTGTAGCATAAATTATGTCAGGCCGTGTAGCTTGAGACTTGATGTAAAGTGTAGGCTCACTCTTGCTCCTCTTGAATCCTCGATCCATGAAATACTGATCGATTCTGCTATATCATGCTCGAGGTGCTTGCTTCAAACCGTAGAGTGCTTTTCTTAGTCTTAACACTTTGCTTTCTTTTGCCTTCAGGCATGAATCATTGTGGCTGCTCCACATAGATATCTTCTTCAAGTACGCCGTTAAGGAAGGCGGATTTGACATCTAGTTGATGGATACTCCATCCTTTTTGTGACGCAAGAGCTATTAGAGCTCTTATGGTATCAAGACGAGCTACTGGTGCAAATGTCTCATTGTTGTCAATTCCAAGTTGCTGTGAGTAACCCTTAGCTACTAGCCTCGCCTTGTGTTTTTGTATGGTGCCATCAGGGTTGAGCTTTGTCTTATAGACCCACTTAACCCCAATGATATCTTTTTCATGGGGACGATTTACTAACTCCCATGTGTTGTTTTTCTTGATCATCTGTATCTCTTCTTCCATTGCCTTGACTCATACTTCCTGCATTGACGCTTCTTCAAAGCTTCCAAGTTCAAGTATGGCCAATTTCAGGTTTCATATATGTTCACCAAAGATCTTACTCGTCTTGGAGTAGACTCTGGTGATGATAGTTCTTGATCTTGTTGTTGTGGTGGAGGTGAAGGTGGTTCACCTGGGTCTTCTTCCTCAGCTTCTTCTTGAGGTAGTTGAGCAGGTATAAGAACGTTCTTTTCCACTTTTTCTTCATCCCAATTCCAAGAAGCGTACTCATCAACTTCAACATCTCGACTGATGACAAGTTTCTTAGTTTGCAAGTTGTAGACACGGTAGCCCTTAGAGATATTGCTATACCCAAGGAAGATACCTCGTATAGTCTTGTCTTTAAGCTTGTGCCTCTTCACGTCTGGAAAATGAACCTTAGAGATTGGTGATGGCTTCTTCTCGTTCCAAGCTTCAATTGGAATCTTGTCTTTTACAGACTTAGTTGGACATCTGTTGAGTATGTAAACAGCAGTGTAGACTGCTTCAACCCAGAATGTGTTAGGTAATCCCTTCTCCTTGAGCATCACTCTAGCCATTTCCATAACTGTCCAATTCTTTCTCTCGGACACTCCATTTTGTTGGGGAGAATATGCGACTATAAGTTGTATTGCTCTTATTCATCTTTACTTGGGCTATCTCAGACCTTTTATTTTTGTTGTCTAAGATTTTGCATACACCTCCTTCAAAGTGAAGTGTGTAGCCTCTCTCCATCATTTGGACAATGCTTAGAAGATTTTCTTTTAGGCTGGGAACTAGTAAGACATCATGGATGAATTGTGTACCTTTATTTGTCTCCACCATGACAGTGCCTTTGCCTTTTGATTCAACCACACTTCCATTTCCCAGCCAAATTTTGACTTTGACAGACTCGTCAATGCTTTTGAAAATAGTCTCTTCCTTGGCCATGTGATTGCTACATCCACTATCCAAGTATCAGCTTCCTCCCTTTTCTTTTATTGAGTCTTGAGTGGCATAGACCATACATTGTTCTTGATCATGCTCCTCTGCGATATTGGCTTGATGCCTATTTTTGTTGCGACAATTTTTCTCTACGTGCCCGAACTTCTTGCAATGGTTGCATTGTGGCATATTACGGAACCAACAATTTTTCTCTGTGTGGCCTTGCCTTTTGCATATATTGCATGGAGGATTTTTATCTGTTTTGTTCTTAAGGAAATTCCTAAAACCTTATCTTCTTCTGGAAGTTTCTCCATAATTTTTCTTTCCTCTATTTTCTTTGTTTTGGGGCTGAAATTTAAACTTTGACTGGAAGGCATTTTCAAGTGTATCTTCTTTATGCCTATACAGTCTTTGCTCATATGCTTCAAGAGAGTCCACAAGTTCTATCTCTGATAGAGTGGACAGATCTTTGGTTTCCTCAATCGTTGTCACAATTGGGTCAAACTTTTGGGGCATAGTAATTAGAATTTTCTCAACAATTTTCTTGTCTAGAATATCTTCCCCAAAATCTCTCATTTGATTAACTATTTCTTTAACTTTAGAATAGTAATCTTTAACTGTCTCAGACTCCTTCATCTTCAATAGTTCAAAATCTCTTCTTAGAGATTGAAGTTTAACGGCACGTACCTTAACACTTCCTTGAAACTCCTCCTGCAATGTGTTCCACGCTTCTTTGGCAGTCTTAGCTCCCATAATTCTTGGGAAAATTGGATCAGACACTGCTTGTTGCAAGGTGAACAATGCCTTTGAATTTTTCTGTTTATTTTTCTTCAACTCTTTTTCTTAAGATGCATTAAGAGCTTAAGTATCCGCAGGAACGGTGAAGCCTTCTTCTACTATGTCCCATAAATCTTGAGATGAAAAATATGTTTCCATTTTAACACGCCAAAAATCATAATTTTCACCATTGAAGATAGGGACAAAAATAGTTGACGATTGAGTAGTGTTATCCATAGCTTAGAAAAAATATTATTGGAGTGGGTTAATAGTACAAAGGAAATTTTTGAAGTAGTTAGGAAGATTTTGGAATGGTAGGTAAGTAATATAACTATGCCCAATGTATGACCGAACGTAGCTCTGATACCACTGTTGGTAGTTGGTTAGATTATAGTTGATAGTTGATAGTTTTAGAGAATTTTTTTAGAAAGAAGGCTATGTCATTGATTTCTTAGATTATCAATTACAATATGCCAATTGTCTATTTATAGACTCAAGTCACCAACCTCTCAATGATGGTGAATGTTTCTACATTACTTTAGGCCTTTCTAGAGTTTTCATGATAGATTAATATCATGATAGTTCTAGGTTCTTCTATCTTATACATACACTTATAGTTCTAGATTTTTCTACCATATTCATACACATTATAGTTCTAGATTGTTCTACCATATTCATACACACTATAGTTCTAGGATATTCTACCATTTTCATACATATTATATTTAAGAATATTCTAGAAATTTGTAGCAATTTCAACATAACCAACATGCACATGCAAAAAGACCACCACGAGAAAGATTCATCTGGGTCGAGATCTAATCCATTGCATCGTTGCTTTGGAAGCTTGTCTGTGATGAAAACTGTAGAATATTCCAAACCATCTTTGAATTGGGAAAGTCGCGCAAAAAATGAAGACTTTCCTCTACTATGTTGCACATGTGACAAGAAAAATCAAGACAAAGGTGTCGTTGAAAATGGACTTGGTTAGTTGGAAGTTTATCCTTAAAGACAAGTGTTTGACAATTTCTGGTAGTAATCCACGCAAAAGATGAGGTTGTGTTGTATTAACCAATTGGAGAAGGGTCCCAAATAATAACATCACCCAACTGGTCTTCTAGAACAATGCTCAATAACTTATTCTTAATATCATCGGACAAAGGAGTTGCTAACATGTTGAAATGCCAACCTCCTTGAAAGAAACATCCTTAACTAGTAGTTGAGTGTCATAAATATGAACAAAATCTAGTAGTTGATTGATAGCACCATCCTCCATGAATTTGTCAAAGAATAAGGACACCTCCCCCCTTCCCAGATGCATACAAAATCCATCTCGAAGCTCATTTAAAGCCTTCACTTTGGAAGCCTAAGTGTAAAAAGCACCCTGATCGAGCATCAATAACATGCATGAAGTGAGTGTGTTGGATATTAATTACGGGCCATTTGAACCCATAATCTATAGGGTTCATACCAAACTTTCTTCCCCAACATGGCAATGTTAACTTGCTCTACGAATAACTAAGCCATCCTTAACTTCAGGTCTAGTTATTTTTTCCCAACTGACTTGTTAGCACACCCTTCGGATACCAGATGTTTTGCATTGTGTAAGTTTGAATAGCTGAGAGTACTGAATGGACGAGAGTGACTCTATAAGCCCTATTCAAAAGGTGGCTTTTCCAACCATGCCAACTTGTTATTTATACGGTCCATAATGAAGAAAAAATCAACAGATTTAACCCTATGAGAAAAATAGGAAATCCCAAATACTTCCCCATATTAGTAGTTTGCATAAATTCTATAATTAGCTACCATATAATTTTTTACTTTATTTTTAAATTTCTAATTGTAAGTAGCTTTATGTTAAATTACAGCTTATATAATTGTTGGGAAATCAATGTTCTAATGCCACTATTGGGTAATTAACACTCCCCCAAATAAAATTACCTACCTCCATAAAGGGTGGTAAGAACGCAGCAAAGATTACACCGTAGGAAAAATAATAACACACAAGAATTTAACATGGTTCGACACCTCTTGCCTATGTCCACGAAACCGTCTCAAAAATATTTTCACTATCACAAAAATGATTACAAGATTGTAACTCATCCTAAATAGTATATTACTCTACAAACTCGAGTACCACACTCAATAGTTACAAGAAATGATAACACTCTCACACAAAGACACTTTTCTCTCAACAAAGTGACTTTGTTTCATAATTTCTCTTCTCACACACTCTATCTTCATGTGTTGTGTTTCTCTACTAATTCTCTTCTCTATTTATAGTGAAGATTGTCGCCAACTATAATAAATAAGTTCTCTTGGAAGTTGAAACAAAAACAAATTCCAATGCATCCATTCAACTAAGGTTCATCTAGCAAAATGCAATCTTTCACTTTGCATTTAAGCCACATAAACCTTAGTGATTAAAATTAAATTCTCAATGTGCATGCACCTTATCTTTTGACTTGAAATGTTGGAATTTTTAATAAACCTTATAAAATACCAAATGAACACCAAAAACACATTACATCAGATTATCAAGAGCTTTTAAGGAATACTTGGATCCATAAAGCTTGATCAACACGCAGCGGAATCTTATAGCAGTCACGAACAATTGGTTTAATGACCTTCCTCAACCAAATCACCTTCTTCCTTATGGGACCTTCATTTTCTCTTCAGATAGGGAGAGGAGAAATCGTTTCTTGATTTGGTGTCTTGGAGACCATAACCATGTCTTAGGTTTTAACCTATTAGGGTTCCCATTATCCCCTAATGGACCAAATTGATTTCCGCTCATTAAGCCCATACCAATTTTTTGTTGTCATTCTAATGGGCTCATTGAATTAGATCACTATATATTGAACCCATCTAAATGTAAATAACTAATATAAATGTTATAATATAATATGTAGCCCATATTAATTAATTAGGAATTATAAAATTCCTAACAATATTCCACTTGGTCTTCATATTAACCTTAGACATTTATATCACAAAATTCTTTAGGCACGCAACCATATGTTATTTACTTTTAGACTCCTTTTATACAATTTGGTCCATCTCATATAGCAATAGGAAACCACTACAGTTTTCATCAATGTTACTCATACTCGATGACATAGATCAAATATGGATAAACGACATGAAAATTACATACAATGTGATCTTAATCATGTTTATTTTCAACTAGTCCAAACTTTATTCTTTATAGAGATCAATCCAAAATGCAATACAAATATTGCACACAAAACAAGCTCAGAATAGAATGATAACCATCAACTTTATTTCTGCAGAAAATCCAAACAATACAAATATCTGGTAAACATAAGATATAAAACATAAATGGGACTCCCACTAAACTAAGTTATTGATAGGAACTACACCCATATGAGCAGTGTTCTCATGAAAAACTCTAGATACCAAACCTTTAGTAAGTGGGTCTGCTAGCATGGAATCAGTTCCTATATGTTCTATGAAAATATGCATATTCGGAACTCTTTCCTTCACAACTAGAAACATGATGTCAATGAATTTTGAATTGGTTGTACTCCTATTGTTGTTGGAGTAAAGAACTGCAGAGTTATTGTCACAATAAATTTTCATTGATGCCTCAAAACAAGTAATGAACTCCGCAACCATGGTCGAAGAAGCTATGAGAATTTGTTTAGTAGACTTCCAAGAGATAGCTCCTCCAGCCAACATATATATGTATCCAGAAGTGGAACATTTGTTGTCTTGACATCTAGCAAAATCAGAGTTTGAGTACCCGATGATCTCCAAATTGTCAGACTTCTGATAAGTGAGCATTTAGCCTTTTGTTCTCTTCAAGTAATGCATTATGTGTTTCACTGCCTTCCAATGCTACAATCCAGGATTACTCAAGTATCTGCCCAGAACTCCTATGACAAATGTTATGTCGGGACGAGTACAAACTTGAGCATACATCAGACTTCCTACTGCTGACGCATAAGAAATCTTCTGCATCTCAATTCTTTCAAGGTCATTATTGGGGCATTGTTTAAGACTGAATTTGCCTCCTTTAGCTTATGGGGTATCTCCTGGTTTACTATCTTTCATGTTGAATCTATCAAGTACTTTATCGATAGAACTCTCTTGTGACAACCTTAGGATACCTTGAAAGCGATCTCGTAGTATCTTAATACCAAACACAAAAGAAGCTTCCCCAAGATCTTTCATTTCGAAATTTTTTGTTAGAAATCTCTTGATCTCCTGTAAGATGTGACATCCTGGAAATTTCTACCCGGAATTTTGTGAACGATGTGTTTTGAATAATTATATATAAGTATTATTCAGTATATATATATATATATATATATATATATATATATATATATATATATATATATATATATATATATATATTCCTGGTAAAAATAACTACATTGGGAAAAAGATACGCGGGTTAGGCTAATTAAGGAAGAGAAATCCATAACTGGATAGTTATAGGTTAATTCTCAATTAATTAGTCTAAAAATTATCATTTTGCATGCAACTTAAAATTTAACAAAACCAACCTCTGAACCACGCTCGGGGTTTCACTCTGAGCGTTTTGATATATATATTGCCTACTTTCAAAAACTGGCCCCGACGGTTGCAGAGAAACGCGAGGGACTGGAATCAGAGAAACAACACACAAATCGAGACAGGATTTTAGCATTTCAAAAAGGTCAGATTTTTCTCTTCTTGTGACTGAGTATGGACCCTTTTTACTCCACTCAAAAGAAGACATGTGGCACAACTTCTTTAAAAAAAAAAAAAGAGAAAGCCTTTTAAACACAAGCCACGTTCTCTCTCCTCACTCAGCCCAAAAAAATTTCAGAAGCTTTTCTCCCTCTCTTTCTCACGTTGCTATTCCTTTCTTCTTCCTCACCATTGAAGCTCCATCAAAGCTCCAACCTTTGCTCACCATTTCTGCTCCAAATCGCAAAAGGAAGTCATTTTTAGAGTCGTGAAGCGCATCTCTACAAAGCGGGACTTCAGATTTCAGGTTTAGGTAGACTTCTTCTCACATAAATTTTCGTGGGTATTGGATTTTGGGAGATATGATGGGTAGTTTTACTAGGTTTATGCCTCATGATAGTTATTTGTGAAGAAATTTGATGAAAGCATGTTAAACTCGTCATTTTTGGTATGAGTCAAGCTTACCCATTCTGTTTTGGGGTTTTTATGATGATGCTTGTGAAGCTTGTGTGCTGAAATGGCTAATGGAAAACTGATAGAGATGAAGGGTAGAGTTAACCTAGGGTTTAAACGTGAGAATGTAGTGATATGAGTGGAAAAGTGTGATGCTTTGAGGATTTGAAAAGCCAAATCTGGATTTAGTGGTAATTGGAGGTTAGAGTGAGGTAATCCTAGTTTAAAATGTCATTTAGGACTGCGGGAAAGCTTGGGCTGTGCAAAGGAGGAAAATGAGAGACCAAAGTGAAGGCAAGAGCCATTTCTAGGGTAAATTGGGTGTTGAGAAGTCAAATTTTGATTCGGTAGAGTTTTCTTCGTAAAAACAATTTGAGCAAGTTTAGATTAATGTTATAGACTTGTTTGAGATGAGAGTTTGCTCCAAAATTACCCCATTCTCATTTTCACTTCTCAAACCTTGAAAATCCACTAAAATGAGGGGGTTTAGATACCTAGATTTTGAGTTGCCTTGGTCTGAAGCTTGTCTTTGGTTTAGATATGATTTATACATGATTTAGGACTTGTAGGACCTAATTTGGGCAAAATTGGATGAAGGCAAGAGTGATTTCGAAAATCTGCACTTTTATGCAGAATTTTGTTGTTGAAATGTGCAGCAGAATTTTGTGCTTGTGCAAAAAATTCTTATGCATGGCTGGTTGTGGAAAGGGTTGTACATATTGGGTTCTGGACGTTTTCTAGCAGATCCCAACGGTAAAAATGTAGACTTATGTACTAGGAACCTCCAGTAAAATTTTCGAGTCGATCCAACGGTGAACAAATTGGAACAAAGGGAATGTTACTGGGGTATTTGAGTAAGAAAAGTTGTGGTATTGGTTTGTGTTTTTTGGGCAGAGTTTTCTGCCTCTACCCTGTTTTTTCTTGGTTTTGATAGTTCATGATGTTTGGATGTTGAAATTGCTTGGATGTTGTGGAAGCTTGGAGGGATTGATGGGGACCCGATGTTGAGAGGAACGAGGATAAGGGCTACGTGGGAGTACGTGAGCTCAGTTGAAGGTGGGCAACTGGGGATGGTGGATTTATGTGTGATTTGTGGATGTGGATAGTCGACTTGCACCATTGCTCGATCGCCACCTAGTACCACATGTGACGGGTACCCCATAATCCTACAAGCTTGAAGTGAGGAAGTGGGGAATGGTGAGACTTCCTACTTTTATTCGTTGACCACAAAGTGGTACCTGGAGATATGTCGCGGGGGTCAGGAGACCTTGGGGACGTCAGGTGGGGTGCTATTGCCCAAAACCAAGCTTGACCAATCCCGACCCAACCCGGGCATAGTCAGTCAGTGAGAACCTGTGACGTACCTAAACAGGCGAGCTCCTGGCAGTCAACCGATAAAAGAACAAAGACCACAAAGCAAGGAGGCTTGTGTGGTGGCTGGCCAGCTATGGATCTTGAGTAATATTTGGAGTATGGCCTCTGGTAATCGATTACCAAGGGTGGGTAATCGATTACAAGGCTTAAAAATGAAGGCAGGAAGTTAAGATGGCCTCTGGTAATCGATTACCAAGGATGTGTAATTGATTACCAGGCCTAGAAATGGGATCAGGAACGTGAGAAGGCTTCTGGTAATCGATTACCAATGTTGTGTAATCGATTACCAGGCTTAGAAATGGAGACAGTATGTTGTGGAGGCCTTTGGTAATCAATTACCAATACAGTGTAATCGATTACACAGAGTAACAAGCCACTGGTAATCGATTACCAGTTATGTGTAATCGATTACACAGTGCATATTGTAGGTTTTCATGTTCTGAAGCTGTGTAACTCAAGTTTGGCCTCTGGTAATCGATTACCAATGTTGTGTAATCGATTACCAGAGAAGAAAAGCCTTGAGGCACAACTTTTAATTGCATGTAGTGGTTATGGGACGCATTGTGTTGCTACTGTAGTTAGATCTCTCGTGAAAGAGTCTACCCCTTTCTTTTGTTTCTTGTAAATCGTGATGGCAGCGCAGTTCATCCATGACCGAGTGGAGATGGAGTGCCTAGGGGGTGCTTGGGAGACCCTCGAAGGCAATGCAAGGTGCCGATTCCGTGGCACGATCCGACTCACGGCTACTTCGTTGGTACATCCAGAGGAACCAGCACGCATGCTTCAGCGCACTGTGGAGTGGATATTACCTACACCTACTCCATATCTACTAGTGGAGCCAGTCCAAGTGATTGAGGTGATGTCATCTGAGGAAGATCTCGAGGAGGACCCAGAGGAGCTACCTCCTGAGCCTGTTGTGGATGCTCTTGACTTTCTAGAGGGTGATGAGGACCCACTCCCTGAGGTGGATTCTCCCGAGGACGTCATGTCGGCATCTGAGGCAGACTCTACGGAGGAGAGCGGTCCCGGAGGGATAGCAACTAGTGGAGGTTCTTCATCATAGCAGACGGCCCCTTAGACTAGGATTATATACCTTTTTGGGGGTGGGTGTATCTAGTACAGACGATTAGGTTTACTCTTTTTGTTTTTGTATGGGTAGACCTATTGTATAGGAATTTGATGAATGTATACATGTGGCTGAAGCCACCACATTGGATACCTTTGCTCTGGATAACACTATGTATTTTGCAAAAACTCCCATATTTTGGACAGCTTTAGATGATGAATGTACTTATGTTTAATCTTGTTATTTGAAAAGAAAGTGTTAACAAACTTTATTTGAAAGAGAGTTCATCGACCGCATTTTATTTTATTATTTTACACGTGACGACCTAAAATGATGGCTGATACACTTTTATTTTTGAAAGAGCAACATATTTTAAATGTTATGTGGGATCAGAAAGAAATGACTCCGAATAGAGTTGTGAACTGGCCATTCAGGACTCTATAGTGATGATTTTCCTTCTGAACTTAATTACTGTGAAAAAGAGAAAGAAATGAAAAAGAAAAAGAAAAAGAAAAAAAATTCCCATGGTTTTGTTATTTAAATCATTACTATTAAAGCAGTCATTATTTAGGGACGCCACATAAGAGGCCTATATCTCTACTAGTAAGCAGTATATCATCGACATAGAATACCAAGAATATGTATTTACTCCCACTAAACTTATGATATACACAATCATCAACTACATTTGCCTCAAAACCATATGAGGTAATGATTTGATGGAACTTGTAATACCATTGACGGGAAGCCTGTTTGAGACCATGGATGGATTTCTTTAGTTTCCATACCATGGACTTTGAGTCACCTAACACAAAGTTTTCTGATTGCACCATATAAATCATTTCTTCAATGCCACCATTTAGAAACACAGTCTTGACATCCATCTGATGTAGCTCTAAGTCAAAATGAGCTACCAGTGTCATTATAGTTCTAAAAGACTCCTTTGAAGATACTGGAGAAAAGGTTTCTTTATAGTCAATGTCTTCCTTCTAAGTAAAGTCTTTAGCAACTAGACGAGCCTTATATCTCTCGATATTACCCTTTGAATCCTTCTTGGTTTTAAATATCCATTTACGACCAATAGGTTTCACACCTTCAGACAATTCGACTAGATCCCAAACTTCATTGTCTTTCATAGACTCCATCTCATCCTTCATGGCGCCAATCCATTTTTAAGAGTTAGAACTACGTATAGCTTGACAGAAGTTGATTGGATCATCCTCTATTAAACCAACGCCATCCTCATGTTCTTGTAGAAATATAATATAATAATTTGAGATTGCACTTCTCCTCTCTCTAATGGATCTTCTTAATGACACTTCTTGAGGTTGTTGAGGTTTCTCTAAAGGTATTTGAGGGAGAACCTCATTATTTTCTTGTTCTGGAACAATGTCAATAGTTTGAACATTGTCTTCCATTACTAGAGTTGTATCTTGAACAATAATAGGTACGAGGACTTGATCACTATAAATAACAGGTTTTTTCTCAAAGACAACATTCCTTATGTTCTTTTCCTTCCCAAACTCAACTTCCTCAAGAAATCTCGCATTCCCGTCTCGAAAAAGGATCTTAAGGTGGGATTGTAAAATTTATAGCCCCGAGAGAGTTCAGCATAGCCAACAAAATAACAGCTAATTATTCTTGAGTCCAACTTTCTTTCATATGGCCTATGAGGCCGTGCCTCAACCGGACAACCCCAAATGTGCAAATATTTAATGCTTGGCCTTTTACCAGTCCAAAGTTCATAAGGGGTTTTGTTAACTGCTTTACTTGTCACTCTATTAAGGATGTAAACTGCGGTCTTTAAGGCTTCTCCCCAAAGTGAATATGGCAAAGAAGAATGACTAATCATACTTCTCACCATATCCTTAAGAGTTCGGTTTCTTCGTTCTGCTACACCATTCATGTTAGGTTTGTCAGGCATAGTGTATTGCGGAACAATTCCACACTCTTTGAGGAAAAGGGCAAAAGGTCTTAGACGTTGTTCTCCTGATCCATCATATCTGTCATAGTACTTACCACCACAATCAGATTTGACAACCTTAATTTTCTTTCCAAGTTGAAGTTCAACCTCAGCCTTGAAAGTCTTAAAAATGTCTAGGGATTAGGACTTCTCATGTATCAAACATAGGTAACCATATCTAGAGTAGTCATCTATGAACGTAATGAAATATTGTTGTCCATTCCAAGAAGTTGTAGGAAAAAGACCACAAATGTCTGTATACACTAGTTCTAAGACATTTTTAGCTCTTTTGGCACCTAATTTCCTTATGTTTTTTCGTTTTCCCTTTATGTATTCAACACAGACCTCAAAGTTCGATAAATCCAAAGGGTCAAGAATTTCATACAACACAAGTCTCTTAATTCTCTGTTTAAAGATATGGCCCAAATGCTTATGCCATAAGGTGGCTGAATTCTCATTCAACTTTCGTTTTGTACCACGTGAACTTGTTTGTAGTATTTTATTATAGGAAATAACAACATCAATCATGTAAAGATTATCAATTAAAGAACCAGAACCAACCATATTAGCATTTTGATAGAGACTAACTTTATTATTTCCAAATGAACAAGAAAATCCAAATTTATCCAAACTAGAAATAGAAATCAAATTCCATCTAAAAGACGGTACAACAAAAGTCTCAAATAAATCCAAATAAAATCCAGTTTTTAACTGTAATCTAAAAGTTCCAATAGCTTCCACTGCAACCTTCTTGCCATCTGATCGAGGCCATACCCGAATCAAATAAACACTAAAAATGCAGTATCTAGGAAGTGATCCTAGGTCGTTTCCCAACAAGCAATGATAAATCAAATGTTCATAACAGATAGTAGGAAAATAGTAACGAATAGGGGGGTTGTTTGCTTTTGTAAATTAAACAGCGAATAGATGTGAATTATAAAATATCATAACTAAAACACGTTGCTTCCCCTTGATTCACAAGCAAGTCTCTTATCCTAGGTTACGAGAGTTTATCCTTTATCAGTTCAACCACTTAATCCAACCCTAAATTAAATTACTAAGCGAAATTTAACATAAGGCGTTCATTATGTGATTAAGCAACACATACACCAATTAATCATAAATGATCATTAAGCATGAACGTAAATTAAGCGTAGAGACAATTAATCAAGCACTAAGCATGCATGAATTAATAGCAACAAATTCAGAGTAATTAGTGAAAAGGAAAAACTGAACAGAATTTAATAGTAATAATAGAACCTCAGAGAGAACTGTGCTTGATCCTCAAGAGAAAACAACGCTGGAGACTTAGCCTTCCATTAATCAATAGATAACGAAATTATGGATTGAAGAACGAAATTTTATTGCTGAACGAAAAGTAAAAACTGGAATTGCAAAATGAAAAAATGTCTAAAAGAAGAAGAGAAGCCTAACACTCAAAAAACGAAAAAAGGAGAAAGAGAGGAGAGAAGGGAAGAGAAGAGCCTAAACTAGAACCTTGGTGTTGTTATATAGTTTTCCAGCCCCAAAGCTTACAAATCTGTTTTAAATCCAAGCCCTTAAATAAAACCAAATCAAATCTAGATAAGATAAGATCTAGATGAAATAATATCTAGATGAGATCAAATCTAAATAATATCTAGGTAAGATAAAGTCTAGATAAGATAAAATTTTGTAGAATAAAATAGTCTGTCCTCTTCATGTTCAAGCCCAATTCTGGATTCAAGCCCAATGCTTCGTTAATTCCTGAAATTAGATTAAAAACATCAAATTAGCTGAATGGGCCCAAATGATAAAACTGCATAATTAATTTGATAATTAAGGCTAATCAGTAATTAAAATGGTGACAAAAAGGGTTAAGAAATAGGAGAAAATGATGACACATCACCATCACCCACAAAGATGAACATTTCATCATCACTTGGCCATCGGCTCCACAGGCAACCCTGCATAGTAATACTTATGTGAGTAGTAGCACCAAAATCTACCCACCAAGTATCTTTAGGTACAAAAGCCAAATTAACTTCAGAATAAACTAGAGTAAGAAATTTACCTTTCTTCACACGCCATGTGGCATACTTGGGACACTCTTTCGCAGCACCCTTAGTCTTCTTCCTTTTCTTATTCTGAGAGGTCAAAGTCAAGTGAGTACTTTCAACCTCTCCTCCTCTTGCACACAGTGAGATATAAGCTCATTGAGGGACCATTTGTCCTTCTGAGTGTTATAGCTCACTTTGAATTTCCCAAAGTGTGCAGGAAGAGAGATCAAAACCAAGTGCACGAGCAGGTCTTCACCAAGTTCTAACTTAAGTGACTTGAGTTTCGATGCGAGATTGGACATCTCCATAATGTACTCCTTTATGTTTCCTTTGCCTTTATACTTCATGGAGATGAGTTAAGCCAAAAGGTTACTCGTCTCTGTTTTATCATTTTTGGCAAAGTATTATTCAATTTCCTCAAGGAATTTGTTTGCACTTTAACCCTCAGAAATAGAGCCCCAAAACGCCTCTGGAATAGAGCGCGTCATGATCATAAGGCACATTTAGTTGGACTAATCCCACTTCTCAATTTTTACCTCATTAGAGGTTTCCGTAGTGGAAATGGGTCGTTCCGTTCTCAGTGCCAAGTCCAAATCCATACAGCCAAGAACAATTTCTACGGCTTCTTTCCAAACCTTAAAATTTGTCCCATTCAACATTGGGATAGAATTCACTTGGGCAGTAACATTTGTAGCACTGAAAATATTAACTAAAGAGAGAACAAAAATTAATAACACGTTCACAAATAATCAAGCAAGTAATATAAAGTATATATAACAAGACATGCAAATATTTCCCATAACAGATCCATCACAAGATATCCAACACAACATTAATTCTAGTCTTTGGACATAGAAATTAATTTGTAATTGGTACTCTCAATGCAATGATCAAATATTGACAATTATTTCTGACAAATAATATGATGCAATCCTACCCCCAAAGGGTATTGGATAGCAGAATCCAAGAGCATTGGGCTAGAGCTACTAAAGAAGGCCCTAGGATTCTCATGAACCTCAAGGTAGATTTTTGAGCCCATGGGTCAAGGTTGGATCCACTCTTCTTTCTAAATATTAAAATAGGTTTTTGCTTCTTTTGGGCCTTGTATTTTGGTCATTCTAGTAGTATAGGGTTTTAGCCTTGTATTTCAGGGCATTTTGAGTAGTCTTTGTAGTAGGGACTCTTTTTTGTATTTTTGGAATGGGGTGAACTTAGCTATTATAGAGGTTGTGTAGCTAAGCTCTAGCTTCTCATCTCAAGGAGGTGAGCTTAGCTATTAGAGAGGTATGTGTAGCTAAGCTCTAGCTTCTTTAGGAATCTTTTCAAGGAAGCTTCTCAAGGAAGATAACTTAGTTATTAGAGCGGTGTGTGTAGCTAAGCTCTAGCTTCTCAAGGAAGTTTTCTCAAAGAAGCTTCTCAAGGAATTTTTCTCAAGAAAGCTTCTCAAGGAAGCTACCTAGTCTATAAGTAGAAGCATGTGTAATACTTGTTGTAACTTTGATGAATGAAAGTATTATGAGACACACTTCAAAGTTCCACTTCTCTCCCTCTTTTATTCCTTCAATTTTGTGCTCCCCCTTCTCTCTTTCTTTTCCTCCATTAAAGCATCCTTTTTAAGCTTCTTATCCAAGGCATATTCTTGGTGGTGAAGCTCCTTCTTCCATGGCTTATTCCCTAGTGGATGACGCCTCCTCTCACCTCTTCTCCTTTATCTTCCGCTGCATCTCCATGGTGGAAAATCACCATTGAAGGACCTCATTGATGCTCAAAGATCCAGCCTCCATAGAAGCTCCACAAGCAAGCTTCCATCAAGTGGTAATCAGAGCACAAGAGCTTCAAGTAGGTGCTCCTTAAACCTTCATTAATTTTTTGCTTTACCTTCTCTTCCATTGTTGTTTCTTCATTTTTCTCCATGTATCTCCTCACATGTCTTGTTCTAAATGTTTTTAACATGATTTTTTAGAGTTTCCACCGATTAAACTTGCTATAGAAGCTGGATTTGATTTTCTATGGTTCAAATTTCTTGTTCTTGTTCTTGAACCATGAATTGTGTTGAGTTTAGGTTCCTTTGAGTTTTGTCTTGCTATTTTTTGTGGCTAAAACATAAACCATAAGATTCTTACAAAAATATTAAAGTAGAAGAAAACCTCAAAAAATCTAGAGTGACTTGTTCACCTATTGTAGTTTTGTCATAGAAGTCATGTCTAGTCATGAAACTTGTCTCATAAGATTTCTTATGTTGTGCTGAATTTTATTTTTCTTGTTTCTTTGTCTAACTCATTTGTTCATGAGTGTATGAAATTCTTTTAGCCTATTAGTTGATTTGAGTCAAATCTTGCATGTTAATTAGTCCTTAACATGTTCATGCAAAATTCTTAGAGAGTCTTCGATTGTGAACTTTTTCTTGAACTTTTAGGTTTCCTTATGATTGTGTCTATTGTGAATTTGAGTTTTGGTGATTGAATTGCTGGCTGAAATTTTGATCCTAAGTGAATATTGAACTCCTAAAACTATGGTAAACAAGCCTAGTGAGTTCAACATACACAGGAAGGTTAAAAGTAAGCCCAAGGCAATCAATATTCCATGCTGAAAAAAAATTCAAAGTCTGAAATCGCTAGTGCTAGAAGATTAGACGTACGAACTTGTAAAAATTACTAGAGTTGGTCACTGCAAATTTTGAGCTGAAATTTTTACTGAATTTTATAGACATCTGGAAAAAGGTTAGAAAAAAAAGTGATTTGGATAAAAGGAAAAAATACGAAAAATCACACAAGTTGGCAGAAAAATCAGTATCCAGAAAAAAAAGGTGAAAGGGAAGTGTGCTTATTGTTTTGGCTCAAAATTTATTCTATAAGTACTGCCTATTTTATATCAATCTTAGTTCCGAAATTTCAGTTGAAAATTAGTGTGAAAACAAATGCCATAACTTTTTTTTTATGAGTCTTTTTTTTTTTTAGTTTTTTTACTCTACTCTAGAGTCATTCTAAGTTTCTCTTTGAGTCCAAGCTTTCTTCTATATCCTTTTCATTGCTTTAATTGTTGAATAATCCTTGAAAAAAATTGTCTTGTTAAAACTCCATTGGTTTAGCTTTCATTTCATTTTTTTTTTTTTTGTCTTTGGTTATTACTTGTCTCTTTGTTTCCTTGTTTGTGAGTTTCCATATAGGGAATTGGAAAGGAGGATTTGTGTCATCCATTAAAGAATTTCAGTCAAGAAGCGATGGGCCAACCACCTTAAGAGCTATTGGACTAAGAAGCACTCCAAATTGAGTGAATCACCAAAGAGAGAACAACCACCAAAATTGAAGACCATTTTGTAATTTTGTAATTTTCAATTTACTTACCTTCATTGCTTTCAAGTTTTGTAACAAAAAGGCCTTTCATTGGAAGTGTGTTGGGAGCCTCCAATAGGTTACCAAACTTACATTTGTGTGTAATAATTTTAGGCAATTTTCCCTTAGAATTGTGAGTGTTTTGTTGGGAACCTTAAATGTGGTCATCCAAACACTCTTAGGATTCGCCTAGTCTACATTTCTTGCTTACTTTCATAGCTTATTTCCTTTACCTTTCATTGTCAAACCGCCTAGATAGCTTGCCTTTTACCAATTAGTTTTTCCCTTATCTTCCACACCTCTTTTAGTGTTTATTTTGGCTAGTTTCAACCATAGTTTCTTTTACCTTTTGTTTTCAAATCCCCAACAAGAAAGAACCACAACTTAGGAACCAACATGAGTCATCATTCAACTAGCGTTAATGGTGAGGATACTAGTCATAAGGACCCTCTATCTAGAATCTTAGACGAGTTGAGTTCCCTCAATTTATGGAAAGAAAAACAAGAGAGAAAAGAAAAAGGAAAAAAAAAAGAGTGGAAGAAATAAGTCAAGATGAAAAAGAGAAAATAAGGGAAGAAGAAAGAAGGAAAATACTAAAAGAGTTAAGAAAAGAAAAAGGAAAATAAAGAGTGGAATAAATAAGTCAAGATGAAAAAGAGAAAATAAGGGAAGAAGAAGAAGGAAAATACTAAAAGAGAAAAACATGCCTCCTATAGTAGTCATAACTCTTGCAAAAGCCTAAGTGAAGAACTTCGTGACTATTATAAAGGAAGGCATAGGTCACATCTTAGACCTCACTCCCATAGGAGAGAAAAGGAAAGAAAGCCTCAAGAGGCTAACATTAACCTCCCATACGTTTATGGGAAGGACAATGTAGAGGCTAACTTAGATTGTGAAATAAGGGTAGAGCAACAACTTAAAAGGAAGTCTACTTCAAAATCTTATGACTCTTACTTTTATCCAAAGAAAGACAAAGGTCAAGGCATCCTAGGGGTGACACCTTCTAAGCCCAAATATGATAAGGGGAAGATAATAGAAAAGCAACCCCTTAAGGCTAGTATGCAAGAGAATATTAGCTCCATAAAGTACTTTAAATGTCTTGGAAGAGGACACATTACTTCTCAATGCCCCACCAAGAAAACCATGATTATGAGGGGCCAAGACATTTATAGTAGCCAAGATAAGGCTACTACTTCACCTCCCTCTAGTGAAAGTGAAGAAGCAAAGGGGAAGAATCTACTGAAGAAATCTACCCCCAAGAAGAAGGACAACTTTTAATGGTTAAGGAGCCGTGTAAGGAGGTAAGTATCTCCTCCAAGAGGTTAGCTAAGAAGGAAATTCATTTTGAAATAAAGACAAATATTAAAGAAACTTTCCCTCTTAGACAACCTCCACATCTTCTCCTTTGTAAAAAGGCACTTGTTAGCACAGCCACACCTCTAGGGCTTGAGGTTATTCCTCAAGTAAAGGAGTTGTTGGATGAGGGTTTGGTTCGTAAGAGCTTAAATCCTTGTGCTTTGTTGGTGCCCAAAATAGGTATTATTAGACACCAAATCCCTAAAATAAGTGATATGATTCTTTTGTAAAATCAGTCATGCACCCAACATCTTCATGATTCATGTACATAGGGACTCATTAGGTAGGTTTGTTCTTATTTTTTATTTTGATACAAACCTAGGTGCTCGTATGGGACATCTTAGGTTTCTTATATTTTTTTGTAGGAATAATCAACATGAAAATACATAAAAAGGTACGTTTTATTGCATTACTTTCTTTAATTTTTTAAATAGTGATCAAGGGGTTCCCACAGACCTTAAGAGAATAAAGGTCATTCCTGATTGGCCCACTTTACCAAGTATAAGGGAAATTTGGGGCTGTCATGACTTAACAAACTTTTATAAAAAGGTTTGTCCCATATTTTTTATACTTGTAGCATCACTCATTGAGTTGGTGAGGAACCATGTTCCCTCATGGAAAGATGTCCATGAAAGGGGTTTTCAGACCTTACCCTACTTTAACATACCCAACACCACTAATATATATATTTTTATTCTTTTTACAGGTGTCGAGGGAAGGAGCTCAGAGTATAAAGAACCTCAGAATTTGAGATCAAATCCTTTCCAAGCTAAGCTTTGGTTTGAAGCTTTCATCATCACTTTCACAGGCTTCGAAGGCGCGTGAGAGCCTATGAGATGAGGAAAATTCAGTTTTACTTTGCTACCACGCATCTCGAAAGCAGCTCTATCACAAGCTAAACTTGCTTCTTCTTCAGTTTCGTAAGTTCCAAGCCAAACCCTTGCACCATTCTTCTTTGGATCTCTTATCTCCGTCGCTCACGCCCCGGTTCCGAAGGAGCGTGAACTTCATGCGCCACCTTATGGTGTTCCCTTTTGCATGCCAACATTTATTCGTGTCAGTAACACTCTCGGAGTTGAGATCAGGGTTCGAATAGTGTTGGGATAGTGTTGGAATAACATATTTCATGGTTGGAAACACTCGTGAGTGTTGGAATATATCGTGTTTAAGTTCAAGAAGGTATTGTTGAATAGATTCCAACGAAGAGAAATCACATGATGTTGTGGTGGCCATGTTTTGGATGGTGACGGAGACAATGGTGTTTTTTATTTTGGAGTTAACTTTGTTGTTACTTAAAGCAGTATGAAGAATAATGCGTTGTGTATTTATACCACTAGGTTTTGGAGTTGTTCGTAATTTTTTATGTATTGGTTGAAAGTTGAAACTAAGTTTGAACAACGTGATATGTTGTTTTCTTTAAATTAATGTTGTTTTCATGTTAGATGTTTCTTTGAAGCTTCAATGTTAGATATTTGAAACGGCATTGAAACTTGAAGTGGCAGAGCTCTGCGCCACGTTTGGTTATAGTTTATATAAATACTTTTTTCTTTTGCTTTTAAAATAAAAAAAAAAGAAATTAAGAAACATTTGACACGAATATTTAGATAGTATCATAGTAATAAAATTAAACCAGTTATCTTGAAGTTACCATAAACGTTAATAATAGTCGAGTCTAGCAAAAATGATGATAAATCCCTTGAAAATGGTAAAATGTGATTCATGTATATTTGCGTAAAGAATAATAAGTTAAAATGTATGTGTATAACTCTCAATTGAAAAAGTAAATTTATCTAACATACATACAAAATAGCAATACTATTTAAATGTATCATTTTATCATCAACATTTTTGTTAAAATATCCTAGCTATATACTAGAAGATTGCTAACTATTCTCTCCTTCTTTTAAGTTGAAGTATTTTAACAACCTACCCAAAACATTTTTACTATGTTAAAAGGGATATTCACTATATTATAGAAATAAATTTGTTTCCTATATGAACAAAAAATAAGAGCAACTTCAACTTTGTGTTTCTTATAAAGTTGTTTAAGGGTATATTTGATTTAATGGATGAAAATAAAGAGAGAATAAAAATAAATAAATAAATTGAATTAAATTAGAATATAAAATATATGAATTAATTTAGTATACGAACTATAAAGTTTCTCTCTATTTTTCCCTTTTACACTAAATCAAACACAGCGTCTGACTTTTTGGAGGGTCCTATATACACATCACACTTAACTACTTAAGAACTTTTAACATTTTTTTCTCCAGCAATAGAAAAACCTTTCATCTCTTTAATGTTCCAGAGTATTAATTCCTCATGTTCAACCTTCTTTAATAACCTTTCATTTCTTCAATGCTTTCGCTTCCACACCTCTATTTCTTTTTTGCTCGGTGTTCTTTCAATCTCAACGATTACACATGACGCTCCCTTTGCTCTACAGATTTCTCTCGCTACTCCGTCAAACGCCACTTAGTGATTCAACCTCAAAAATCAATCTTGGTTTGATTTGAGTTTGGTTGTGAACTTAAATGATTTTTTTAGCATTGATTTTTATTTCAATTGTAAACACAAGAGCAACCCTAAACTCCCTAGCTGAGGATCTCAGATGATAAAGAAGCTTAATGAAGAGTTTTGATAATGACAAAGTTAATTACTGAGCACTCTCTATCATAAGTAAAGCCAAAGCCAAAATCAAAATCAAAAAGGAATGAAGATACTTAAAGAAATATGCCCAAGAACTTACGTATTTTTGTAAACCACCTGGCCTGCTCATCTATTTTAAGCTAAGCTTAAGCCGCATGATTTATTCTGGGGCTTCAAAATTGAATTAGGGACTCTGTAAATGTCTAGTGAACCACATTAACAGCCTTTTATATAATAACGACATCTCAAGAAATAATTTTTCTATATATAACGATTTTGATATTTGATGAGTAGTAGAAGCGTATCGTTGGCCGACAGTATTATAACAATTATAATGTTTAAATATATGTAGCTCCTAATAATAAAATGTTTGCATCTCATTTTAGGCATCAAATTATATCAATCCAGGAAATGAAAAAAAAAAAGTATGAAAATTATGCCGTTGTATTTTTCAACGATTAATTAGTTAAGGTAAGCTATATGGCATGTCAATTATTTTTTATGCCTAGGATTCTCATTTGAAATTCGTGGCAAACGTACATTTCACCCCCTGAATTTCATCAAAAGGAGGGTACGTAAAAATCATTGGAAAAATAGAAACTAGGGAAACAAACAACTGTATACAGTCCTTGGAAAACACTAGAACCTTATGGGCACCACATGCATTACACCCGGACACAATCATTCAACTTAATTACTCCACCATTGATCAACATTGACATCATTTGATGCATGTAAACTCATTTCAAACACCTCCACTTGTTTCCTATTCTTGGCCAACCTGTTCAACAAGTCGGTCAAATTTTTTCTCTTCTTTGACTCTTGCGTCTGTGGAGCCGATGAGTATGACAAATCAGACTCTAACAAATTTTGCTTCAAAGTCTTTGTCAATACTCTTATCGGCTTCAGAGGCGCGTGAGAACCAATGAGGTGAGGAAAATTTAACTTAGCTTTGCTGCCACGCATCTTAAAAGCAGCTCTATCATAAGCTAAACCCGCTTCTTCTTCAGTTTCGTAAGTCCCAAGCCATATCCTAGCACCATTCTTCTTTGGATCTCTTATTTCCGCCGCGAACTTGCCCCAAGGTCTACGCCTCACGCCCCGGTAACGCTTCCATGCTGGTGGCGCGTGAAATTCACGCTCCACCTTAGGGTGTTCTCTTTTGCATGCTAACGACCCTTCTGCATCATGGACACCTTCCAAGCGGAACGTAGTAGAGCTTGGGAATGAATTGTACGTTGGAGAATAGCAAATTTCGTGATTGGAAGCGTTCATGAGTGTGTTGAAATCGTGTTCAAGCTCAAGAAGATAGTGTTGAATAGATTCCACTGAAGAGAAATCACAAGATATCGTGGTGGCCATGTTTTGAATGGTGATGGAGACGATTGTGTTTCTGATTTTGGTGTTAATTAACTTTTTTGTTTCTTGAAGCACTGTGAAGAATAATGCGTTGTGTATTTATACCACTAGGTTCTGGAGTTTTGTTTAGACTTTTTTATGTAGTCGTTGAAACTATTGAAATTGAGTTTGAACAACGTGATGCTAATTATTTCTTTAACATGCTAATTATTTCTTTAATATTGTTTTCATGTAGGATGTTTCATTGAAGCTACCATGAGTATTTGAAATGGCATTGAAAGTTGAAGTGGGTGATTCTTCCCCACGTGTGGTTAGTTGATATGATGCGTTATCTTTTTCTTTTTAAATAAAAATCATAAAAACCTTTAACACGAATATTTAGAATTTTAGATATTGTTATGTTTTTTATTATTAAGTTTAAACTCAATCTTATAAAATCAATTTATAAGATAAAAAAAATTACTTATATATTTAAATTTGGTTATATTATTAATTAATATAAAAAATTTTATACCACAATCATTAATAAATATTCTAATATCATCTTAAAATTTAATTCAAACCTATAAAAGATGAAATTTATTTTCACTTCTATACTTTAATTTGGTCATATTATTATAATTATTTTTCTTATTATACAACTACATTAAATATTTAGAGTAATATTTTTTTATTCAACTCAAGTAAAATTGTCTTCCGTTAAATATATTTGTGATTTATGTATATAAAAAAGATACTTGGAGAAGAAAAAAAGATTTATATGTATTATTAATGATGTGATGCAATAGGAATAGGAAGAGAAAAATAGAGAAAAAATAATAAGTACTGATAGAGTGTTTGATATATAAATATATCATTACTTTCATAAAAAAAAACAAAAGCTAGCAAAAATATCAATAATATATTTTTTACACATTTTAAAAAAATTATAGATTAAAATTTATTATAAATAGCATTATATCATCACTTCTTATTTAATAAGTTATTCATATTTTAATTATTATTTTGAAAAATTTTAACTCGTAATAATATGTCAGAAAGTATGTTAATAATACTTCACTAAAAATTAAACCAATATACTTGAACCTTCCGTAAACGTTACCAATAGTTGAGTCCCGTCAAAATGATTAATCTCATGTATTTTGAAATAATAAAATATAAAAATGTATTTGAAGTAATTGTATATGATGTCACATCTAGTCATGCAGTATTTTTTTTTTTATATTTAAACAATGAAAGTGCATCTTCATACGCATTTTGATATAAATCGTGTATCAAAAGTTTAAGGACTTGATTAGCTTAATTAGCTAGCTCCTTTACAGTTGGATTAATACACATTGATCATCAATATATTTAATTAGGTTTTTCTTTTAAAAATACTTTTATGCTTAAAATTAACTAATTCAAACATATAAATTTAGCATTAGAAAACGAAGGGAACAAATTTTACGTGCATTCGTTGTCCTAAATCAAAGTGTACATGTGTAGTTGAAGGCAAGCAATCATCTAAACCGATTACAAATTAAGCAAAAGATTAGGCTACCCAATCGTAAAAGAAAATCAAAACCTTATTTCCTAATAATATTGGAAGTAGGAAACAAGTTGTTTTTCATGTTTTACACAATGTGAACATGTAACCAAACATCCCCGTACAAAGTAGTCAACTAGATCCAGTGTATATATATGACCCGTGATATTATTTGTTGACCTTTGAAAGCACTATAGTGTTACATTATTACCTACAACCCGAAATAAAGAGTAGAAGGGACATATATTATTTCTCATCTAAGGGATATTAAAATGATGCCTACCATGTTTGAACAATAAAATAGTAGTCAAAGATTGACTAAGCGTCCTCTGGTATTCATAACACTTTTTTGTAGATTGATAAACTTTTTATACACCAATATAGTTATACTTTTATTTTATCAGCACCAATAGCTATACTTAGTTAGTAAATATACAGCTAACACTTTGATTGTTGCTATCTTTTTCCTAAACAAGAAGTATCTTTTACTCAAGAACATTTTGTTTCGATCAGACAAGGTTATTATGCATCACAAAATTATTTCTTTAAGTAATTAACACGACTGTATATCTAAAATTTGAATCTAAAATCTCTGGTTAAATTGAAATAATATATGTTATATGAATTGATTTACATATTTAATAGTTTGATTATTACTAATTAAATATATATGTATAAGTGTAAGCATAAATTTCTTTTATTTGGGGTATACAGAGTTTTTAATTAATTATATGTAAATCGCAAAGGCTCATCATTGTGTTTATAATGATGTTTATAATTTGTGTCTTAGTGAAGATGTAGAAAATATCTCTCAGATTTTTGTGTCTCCACCATGGAGAGCCGTACCTAGTTGAAAAAAAAAAAAAAGCTCACTGTTTATAATTTTCAAGACCACACATCTATTTATTAATTCTGAATTTTACCGGAGAACGAGGTATGCATGTCAATTTAGTGAATATATAATTAAATCATTTTTTTAAGGATTCTACTCCCCTAAATTAAATAAACATCATTAATATTTTAACACATATATTTACTTACTTTATAATCTTAAGCGAATTATTCGATTTATTTTTAAAAAATATTCTTCAAAAAAATAATAGACGACAATTTTTTTTCTCTAAATATTTTAACACATTTCATGACTCAAATTCAAACCTACTAATAATTAAAACAATTCTAGATTAATCATTCACACACTCAATGGTGCAGATTATTCATTCTAGAGCAATCATGTTTTTTTTTTCCGAAACATTAAGTAAATTTTCACTGCTATACTGTTACCTATGTGTGAATGTATAATTTCATCATTTGAAATCTAGTTTACGTAAGCGCGTGACAAAATCAAACCAAAGAAAAGGTACATCACCCACTCCTTTTAATTTTTTACACAAAAAAGGAATTGTTTAATTACTCAGAGTCATTAATACTATTATTATAGTACTATCCAACCCATTATTACACCACGTGATTTAAAACTTTTGTTCAATTAACAATACCTAAAAACCCATTTCAGCACCTGCTTAAAAAAAAAAAAAAAAAAACTAAGGAGGATGCTTCAACAAAATGGCAAAAATAAAAATACCACTTTTTTTCAACAACATTTCACTCATATAAATACACATTATGAATCACATACTCCTATGTACAATACCCTCACATATCACACACTAATACAACACTTCACTTTCAAGTTCCAAAAGACCAAAGCCAAATGAACAATTTCAACACCACTCTTGAATCCGATGATTTCTCTCTTCTAGAATCCATTCAACGTTACCTCCTTGATGATAACGAAGATTTCAACGCTCTAACGGAGGTTTTAGCAACACCCAATAATGTCGATGCCGTTAACTCTCCATTATCTTTGTCAGAACATGCAACAACGACTGCCACGGCGGCGCGTGGGGCTTCAGTTTCGGTGGCGCGTGCTAGCCACGCCCGTAGCCAAAATTATAAGGGGGTGAGGCGTAGGCCTTGGGGCAAGTTTGCAGCTGAGATAAGGGACCCGAATAAGAACGTGAGAGTGTGGCTTGGGACTTACGAGTCGGCTGAGGATGCGGCTCTGGCTTATGATCGAGCCGCTTTTGAAATGCGTGGCTCGAAAGCTAAGCTCAATTTTCCTCATTTAATTGGGTGCAATGATGCCGAGCCGAGCCAAAGACAGTAATGGCTAAGCTGGGTTTGATGGAGCTAAAAATGAAGATGAGCTGAGCCACTGCAGTGGAATATAGAGTCCATGTCTTCATGATATTTTATGATGCTATAAGCAATCATTTTCTGGGTCATTGGTTGATTTGTTTTTAGGAATGTTATATCTCTTCTAAATTTTATTACAAATTATTTTAATATTTCAATGATATTTTAAAGTATTAATGAAAATAAATATGTAAAAAAATTCAATATTTTCTGTATTTAATAACTAAGAAAAATATTGTATCATATTAAGAATTATTTTAAAAGTAGAATATTCACAAACAAACAAAAAATCAAATTTAAAAGTAAAATTTGTCTACTAATGTTATGTTACTTGAATTTCTTAGATAAGATGAGAGTCTTGAGGATAAAAAAAATCTTATTGGGAAAAATAAAATCTAAAAGTGAATAGTTAATTTTTTCGATAAACATTATTTACGGTCATATATTAATTTACAATTTACACAACAAATAAAAAGTACTGTAAATTATAAATAAATGTCATGGAGCACAGCATGATTTTATTTTGAACAAAGAAAAAATTAGGAAGAAAAAAAAACAATTTACATTACACGAGACTTAAAATATCACGGTTATGTTAATTATTTTGAAAAAAATAAATAAGTTAAGATTGTACATAATACAAAATAGCATGATTATCCATATATCTCTGTACGATTTTTATAACACTAAAATATAATGTAAACTACACCAACTTTATAAATAGTTGGGAGAATTTTAGAATAAATATTTTATTTATTATATGTGTGAGATGTTTATTTGATTAATTGAAAATAAAAAATTTAATTAATTGGACAGGCTTAATGTATGTTTGCATTAAAGAGTTTAAATCAAAAGTATCTTGTAAACTTAAGTTTAAAAAATCAGTTTACTATAACATGATTTATATTTGGATATTTTTTGTTAAAAATATGTTGATAAAATTAAATTTATTTAGAAATACATAATCAAAAGTACTTTTACCTCATGTTTCTATTCTAAATATATAAACTAAAAGTATTTTAATTTAAAAGCATCAAATTTGTTGCTTTTGATCCAAACCAGGTTTTCCCCAAACCTAAGTTGCAGAAGTAATTTTTTTGGAAACACAAACATCATATCAAATTGAGTTTGAGACATGTCTGTGGACAACTGTTGTGAGAGATATTCAAACATGTATCCAAACATATTATTAACCATCGGACAACGTGTTGATAAAAAATGTTAAATTAATTTTTTAGTTTTTTAAATTTTTTTAGATTTATTTTGATACTCTAATTTTTTAGGTTTAATTTAGTTTTTTAATTTGATTCTTCAATTTAAATTATAAGAAATTATATTTTATGACCGATCAAAACTATTAATAAATTATTTTAAACTATCACAAAATTTGCATTTTTTAAAAAATTGAATCGACTTTAAAAATTAGAAAACTAAATTAAAAAAAATTAAAGAATCAAATTGAATTAATTTTAAAAATTAAAATATCAAATTGAATAAAAAAAATTAAAAGATTAAATTAAACTTCAATAATAAATTAGAGAAAAAAACTAATTTAACCTAAAAAATGTATTTTTTATTAATAGCTATTTTTTTTTCTTTTCTTGCTTTTACCTATTTAAATATCTCCAAACTTTTTTCTTCTTCCCCTCTTTCTCATTATTACATCTTTAATTCTTTTTTATTTGTTTTCTTACTCTCTTTAATTGATTATCTTTTTTTTATAACAACTTTATGTTTTCTAACACGCTCTTCCTCCCCATTAATTTTCTAATACGATCCCATTATGTTTTGTCATGCTTCCATATTGCTTGGCATGCAGCGGTCAAATAATTGCCCATAAAGCAAAGCTTCTCTGTCCTTTACAGTATGACACAAAAATACGGATTAAGATTATTTTTTTTGGCCAATATTTCGGATTAAGATATGGAGAATATCATTTATTTTTCTAAAATCATAGAAATGGAGAAATTTTTTTTCCCAAAAATACCTGTGTCATCAGCATGAAATATAAATAACATTTAAGAATATGTTTTGCTATATAACACGTGAATTTGGTGGTTTCCTCAATTCATGTACTGGATATATATATTGGGTCACCAATTAGATGTGACAACTGCAAATTGATGTTTTCCAACTAAATTCCATCCCCAGTCCATTGAACAATGCACATAGGCTAAATCAGTGTAAGGGTCATGACAGGGACGGAAGCAAACTTGGACAAGAGAGGGACCTATTATAAAAAATACAATATATATGTGAAGCATTCTTTACTTTTTTTTCTTTTTTTTTTCTATTGATGATGTTGTATATGAGACATTAATTACTTATAATTTTATCCCAAACTCTTATTTCTTTATCATTAATTATTTGGGTTTCTTAAAAAAAAAATTACTTTGGTGGGTATACGAATCGATTGGGCCTGTAAAGCCTGCAATTTAAGTGGGTTAAACAAATTTGATCCATAAAATAAATAGATTTCTTTTAAGTTTTTTCCGGTCCGCCAAATCCACAAATAAACATATAAGTTCTCAGGCCAAAATAATAATTTAAAAAAACTTAAAATAAAAAATGTATAAAATCAGAAAAAAAAAATTCCGTTCATTTTATAAACTGAAATCTACCATATTAAAATATATCAGCATTTATAATAGTATTGAACATTATATATTAAAGCGATGAAACTTAAAATTTACTAACATTTATAAATGATTTAACAATACTAGTCAGATGGATTACAAGCTAATTTAGGAGTCCACGGATAAAACCTGTTAGATCCATGAATTTTGTAGACCAGACTTAAAAACTCAATGCTATTATGTGGGCTTTAACGAAGATATCCATTATTCACAAAATTCACATGCTTAACAGGTTGATCCAAAGATGGATCTGTATACCAAACCCTAACCTTGATTGCAAACAAGCTCCATAATCACGTTGCATTTTGTAGAAGGGTGTTGCTAGGTGCACCTAGCATTATTGCTGGTGCACCCTGCACTTAAGGGAAAAAGACTGAAATACCTTTGATCCGTAAGTCTTTTAAGTTGATCCATAAGCCTTTTACGAATCAACTTGATCCGTAGAAGCCCATAAAAGACTTACGGATCAAGTTGATTCGTATGCGTTTAATATCAACTTACGGATCAACTTGATCCGTATCAACCTTATGGATAAACTTGATCTGTACGATTTACGGATCATTCTCACACACACCCATCACAAATGCGAAGAAAACACAGGAACAGTTTTGACATTTTAAAAAAATGTTAGGTGCACCAGCAATAATGCTGGGTGCACCTAGCAACACCCTTTGTGCAAAAGTTATTGATATCCATATAATTTTCAAATAGATGGATGAAAAAAATACATACACATAACAAAATTTGAGAACATTTATGCTGAAGTGCACAATGGTTATACATTATCATCCTTCTTCATAAATTATCATGTATAAGAATAATTTAACTTTTATAAAAATTATTTTAAAAATTATATAACTATTAGTTCATTGAATATATATATATATATATATATTATGTAATCATTAAATTCTAGCGAAAAAAATCTAGAATTTAGTCAAATAATCCCTAAATATCACAATTGTAAGATGAGATTTCAATGATATATGATTAACTTAGAATTCTAATACCTTTGATTGGAAGAAGACCTACCAAACATAAGGTTGGACAAGTCCTTGATTTAAGACTCCAGAAATAGTTGTTTACTATGACTATTATTTTATTAATAGATTGGACAAGTCCTTGATTTCAATTAATAGATTCTCTTTAATATATCAATTCTCGTCAAATTTAAAATCAATTATCCATTAATTTTAATTAAATAAATTATCTCTTAATATATTATTTTTTACCAAATATAAAATCAATTAGTCATTATTTTTAATTAATAAATTGTCTCTTCGTGTATAATTATATCATTCTCACTAAATTTTGTTTATGTTCTTGAATTAATAAGGCTCCATTTCAAAATTTACTTAAAGCCTAAAAATATATTGTGGCAGTCCTGGAAAAGAGAGAAAAGAGGTGGGAACGATTTGAAGAACAATGAAGATGGGGTGTGAAGAATAAGGTTATAGGTTTTTTTAAATAAAAAAAAAAAGTATTTAGGCAATAAAAATATTAAACCCGAAGTCTAATAACTTTTGTACCTGCATTTTTAAAGCCCAATTTAGATTGAATTGAGACCCAACTGACTCAAGGGATGCGCCTTCCTAGCGGACAAATTAAAAGTTGTCGCTTTCTCTTCCATTAGATTCTAAAAAGTTCACTCTGATATGCAATTTACATTTTGGAACGAGTTTTTCAAAATACAATGGAAAATGTAGGAAGCAATATAATAACAGGGGAAATGCTAGGTGCACCCCAATATTGTTGGTGCACCCAACAATTTTTATGAATGGGTCATTTTACCCTTTAAGATAAAATTATAAAAAGCCCAAATTACCTCCCAGAAGAAACACTTTTTTCGAACAGCTTCTTCTTCTCTTCCGTGAACCTGCTTCTTCTTCTCTTCTCCATGAACCTGCTTGTTCTCCGCGAGGTGCGCCCAAGGTTGTCTTCTTCTTCTCCGCGAACAGGTTAGTCTCCCTACCCTTTGCTTGTAATATGCAGCATTGTTGTAGCAATGGAACCTTAGGATAGTTACCTTAGGATAGTAAACTTAGGGTAGAAGACGAGAGGGTAGAAGACGCCGAAAAAAATGGGAAAAATGGCTCACGGCGGAGGCTTCCGGAAGATCCGTTAGGGGTTCTTCCGGAAGTTCCGGAAGAACCTGTTCCAGAAAGTTTCCGGAAGAAGTGTTCTTCCGGAAGTAATCAAACGTTTTCCGGAAGAACACTTCTTCCAGAAGTCTCCCGGAACACCTCTTCCGGATACTTACTTTCCGGAAGAAACCTCTTCCGGATACTTACTTTCCAGAAGAAGTAGTTCTTCCGAAAGAATTCGGGAAGAAGGGTTCTTCCGGATAACCTTTCAAATTTCTGGAAGAAGTGGCTCTTCCGGAATTGTTCCGGAAGAACCACTTCTTTTGGAAAGTGTTTTTTTTAAACAAAAATTGTTTTGTTTTTTTTAAATGAATTATTATATTTTTTTTGGTTATTTTGTTTTTGAGATTTTATGAAAAATGAGGTTTGAGTTTTTGATGTCATGTTTTTTTTATAATTTAAATTTTGTACTTTTATTAAATATTAATTTGTAAATTATTTATTTATTTTTTTGTTTATAAAAGTAGTTGTGTTTGTTTTTGTTTATTGTTTATTTTTTTAAATTAGTGTTTTTTGTTTATAAATGAAGTTGTTTATTTTTATAAATAAAGTTGTGTGTGTTTTGGAAATTTTTTAAAAATACTAATTTTTTTTATAAATGATATAAATTAAGTTGTTTATTTTATTATAAGTGAAGTATTTTTTAAAAAAAAAAGTTGTGGATGTTTACTAATTAACTATTTTTACATTAGTTGTGTTTTTTTTATGAAGGAGGTTATTTTTTTTTAAATTAAGTTGTGGATAATTTTTAATTAATTAATTTTACATTAGTTGCGTTTTTTTTAAATGAAGTTGTTTATTTTTTTTTAAATTAAGTTGTGGATGTTTACTAATTAATTATTTTTACATTAGTTGTGTTTTTTTTACAAATGAAGTTTTTTTTTAATTTTTATTTAAATTAAGTTGTGGATGTTTACTAATGAATTTGTTTTTACATTAGTTGTGTTTTTTTTACAAATGAAGTTTTTTAAATTTTTATTTAAATTAAGTTGTGGATGTTTACTAATGAATTTGTTTTTACATTAGTTGTGGTTTTTTATAAATGAAGTTTTTTTTAAATTAAGTTGTGGATGTTTAGTAATGAATTATTTTTATATTAGTTGTGTTTTTTTTTATAAATGAAGTTGTTTATTTTATTTTTTTAAAATTAAGTTGTGGGTGTTTACTAAATAATTTAGTTGTGTTTTTTTAGAAATGAAGTTTCTTATTTTTTTTTTTATAAATTAAGTTGTGGATGTTTACTAATTAATTTTTTTTTTACATTAGTTGTGTTTTTTTAATAAATGAAGTTGTTTAATATTTTTTAAAATTATGATGTGTATGTTTTCAAATAATTTGATTTAAATTAGTTTTATTTATTTATAAATAAACTTGTTTTATTTTTATAAAGAAAGTTGTGTATATTTTGACCGAAAAAAATACGTGTTCGACATGATTTGCGGATCATGGCTAGAACACGAGGTTTAGGTCGTGCCATAGGTAGACTTGTAGGCAGAGATAGACTTGATGACCAGGATGCTGCTGATGTTCCCGAGAGGCGTAGGCCTACTGCCGTAGCCCGTAGGCTACGGGTTCATCAGATGACTGCGGAGGGACGTGATATGGTTGAGGACGTTGCTGACATGACTGGCGATGTCCCTGAGCTGGCTGCGGAGGCACCTGAGATGCGTGCGGACGTACAGGGTGCTGATGGTGGTGAGGAGTCAGATGGTGATGATGCTGCTAAGGGATTCCCTGGTGGGCCACGTGACCCTTCAGTGCTCACATCATTTGCCGAGCATGTTGCACATGCTGTTTGGAGTGGACAAGTATTTTAATTTGTTAATTATTTATCATTGTTGATTTATTTGTTTGTCATTAATTTTTTTTAATAATTGTATAATTTGTACTTCAAATCAGGAAAGTCCTGATTTGAAGTTAGTGTCACATAGGAGGAAGGTGACACTGATTGGGAGGCTAGTGCCTGAGATTGAAGGCCTGATGGCTGCCACAAGATTAAGTCCACTGATCGATTGTTCAGTTATTACTGGCGATCCTAGACTGATATCCGCATTCGTGGAGAGGTGGCACGGTGAGACCAGCACCTTCCACCTTCCGGTAGGAGAGCTGACGATCACATTGGATGATGTGTCGTCACTTCTTCATTTGCCCATCACTGGCGCCTTGCACAGTTTCCATGCTCTTTCTACGGAGGATGCCAGATTTTTGCTGACAGAGTTGCTTGAGGTGTCTGCCGAGGAGGCCAAAGCCGAGACAGCACTGACATGTAGGGCATATGTACGACTAGGATGGGTTCAAAACATTTATGAGACGAGATGTCAAGCCCGATGGTGGATTATCATAGCTCGCGCTTATCTGCTGCACCTTGTCGGTTGCACTCTTTTTGCTAATAAGAGTGCAACATACGTGCATGTGGTTCACCTTGATGCTTTCCGGGACCTCACTCAGAGTGGTGGTTACGCTTGGGGAGTTGCCGCACTGGTTCATATGTATGACCAGTTAGATGAGGCTTGTGGGACCACCACCCGACAGCTTGCGAGGTACTTGACGCTACTACAGGTAAATTTTGTGTTTTTTAATATGTTACGTTCGATTATGATTTAAACATTTTTTTTTGTTATGTTAACCTCATTTATTGTGTAGTGCTGGATCTATGAGCACTTCCCTAGTGTGCACCAGTGCGTGACAGATGATACATACCAGGAGACGTCCCCACGTGCTTCCCGATGGTTGACGTTGAAGGCGAACATGAAGGGAATCACAGGAGCACCTTACAGGGCACGTTGTGATGGTTTGATCGTCCCAGATGTGTCCTAGTTGCCGTACACAGAGCATCGGGGGGTTAGGGCTTTTCAGGAGATTTCATCATTCCAGGGTCAGCTGAGATGGGGTCCTATGGTGGTCACAGCTCGATCGGAGAGGGTGGTACGGTAGTTTGGTTACATCCAGAGCATCCCTCCGCCGCCTGTTAGTGCTCGATTGTCACACGATGAGATAGATGACAGGTGGATGCAGTTTGCGGGTCAGCTTTGTCTAGTGCCTGGGCAGGTATTTGTGGATTACATCGAGTGGTTTTTCCGCATATCTCATCCATTCATGATACTGACCCAGGCAGGTGACCAGCCGAGAGATGCACCAGCTGCAGACCCTGAGGACTACATACAGCCGCCCAGCCCCCAGGTTCCAGTGGCATTTGTCCCCCCTTCACATGTGGTAAGATTCTTTGCGCATTTAATGTTTCATGACTTGTTATTTATTTTAAATTTGATAATAAATGTTTTTAATGACTTTGATAGGATGATTACGACGGATATGAGACGATTGCACAGAGGTCGGAGCGTGTGCTCAACCTTAGGATAGTCACTGCATGCACAGAGTTATATGACATTATGCATGACTGTCAGACGATCGCGAGAGGGGGACCCAGTGCTGATGGAACTGTTAGGGCTCGTTAGAGACGCCGCACGGACCATGGATTATTGTATTTATTTTTTGTCTTGTAGTTGACATGAATATTTATAATTATTACAATTTTTTGTTTAATATAGTTGACTTGTTTTGCACAGTTTATTATTTTATAATATAGTTTATTATTCCGATTGTGATCCATAAGCGAAGTTTGCGAGTGTTTTAAATTTATTTTTAAAAAAAGTGAACCTAAAATCATGAGTTTTGTTCGTAAGAATGACATAAAAAATAAATGTTTTTAAAATCATTCTTAATTCATAATTCATAATTATGTGTTTGTAAGATTTTAAAAGTAATTATTATATATAATAAATTATGATTCGATCATAATTTACACTATTAATATATAATTTTTTTATATAAAAAATAATAAGCTCGTACCAAAAACAAAATATTAAAAAACAAAAATTACATGACAATGAAATCGCCATATAAGATACTACAAAGATGACATTAAAAAAAATTCATGTTTAAGTACCCATGTATTTGATTTTTTTCTGTGGGTGTGCCAGTGCCGTGAGACAATGGAGGGCGGCCATTTCTCATGTTTGGACGTCAAAGAACTAAAAAAAATTACTCTCGTTCCTTGGTTGCGTCAAATAACAGCTAAAAACAAAGCCAGAAAATCCAAAAAAATAGGAAATGAACCCTTTTTCATGTTCAAGTACCCATGTTTGGGATTTTTTTCCGTGGGTGTGCCAGTGCCGTGAGACAATGGAGGACGACCATTTCTCATGTTTGGACGTCAAAGAATCCAAAAAAATTAGTCCCGCTCCCCGGTTCCATCAAATAACACCTAAAAACAAAGCCAGAAAATCCAAAAAAAATAGGAATCCGACCTTTCTAACAATTAATTTTTTGGACCATTGAAACAACACATTCAACTTTATTATGGGAATTAAACACGCCGTAAACAGATAAAGGTTACATCAACGAAAAAGCAAAAAAAAATAAACATCACATTCAGTTGTTTAGCGACGTCCCAGTCATCTCGTCTTCGATTTTCACAACATATTTAGTAAAGACAATTAAAATTTCTATTGGTCCATATTTTTTCCAGTAGTTAGATTGTACTAACACCTTCAGCAGTTCTTCGTTGGTCCTCAGCTCATTTATTTCATATTTTATAAGCGTATCTGAATACTCAAAGCAAGCTGGTTGGCGGAAAAACAATCGTCTTACCGTTTGTGATTCGTGAATTCCAAGAGGGGGAATTCCTTTAGGTGCAATTTGCTTTATTAAATTCTTCAGTTCATCGATGGTACATGTTGAAGGAATTTGAAATTTCTTAGGATTTTTTCCTATGAACGCGCATCCAACAAATTTGTTCTGTAATGGCATGTTCCATTTCCCATTGTAATACAGGATCGCGTCATGAGTACAGGGCATAGTGCGTTCAAGTAAGTTTATTATTCCATCTGGTGTTCTTCCAACGGTGCATAATAACTCAATCGGACCAACACAAGAAAATTGATCATTACACATTAACATTGTGTTGACATCGTCATCATTTATCAATTTCATACACTGAAAGCGAATTTGGTTACCTGTATCGGTGAATGGCTTCCAGTAGTGCATTTCATCCAAAAATTGTTTGCCGGATAACTGAAGGGTATTGTGTATTCTGGTTTTTAGGCTTGCAAAATCACAGCTATTTGGTACTCGAATGGGCACCGGAGTTGAAGTTTGGAAGTAAACGCTAGTATCATTGTGAATAATTGATCCATTTGGAAAAATGAAAGCCAACCTTGAGTTGACAATCGTCTGACTGCTAGTTTCTCCTAAAAATGTCATACTTTGTGTATCAATTGGGAGACTATTTGAAAGCAAGATAATGTGTGATTTATTAGCCGTGTCTGCCATATATATAGATGGTTGTGACCGAGTGATTGCTTAACTTTGTTTACAAAAAAAATAGACACGTGTGAACATGTTTCGTGATTATGTTTCCTTCAGAATGTGTAGTCAAGTCAGCCAATGTGTTGTCGCGCTCAAACTGTAATACGCATGCATGTCATTATGTATTGTCAATTATGACAATGATGTATGCTGCACGCGTAAATGATTTTTGTTGGACCAACAATTTTCTTGCTTAACCAAACGAGTACTTAATAATATTAATTGGTTAGTAATGGGTTACAACAAATTATATCGCATAATGAATACAATTACATAAACAATGCATGTTTAGTCCTCATTTAGGTCGACATAGTGTGTTTTGAATGACATCAAGCTTGTGTATTGCTGCATTCTACTAATGTGTGGAATTGTCCACTGCTTTGCCTGAGAATAACAATTGCTTGACCACAACAACGCTGGAGGCGGTAAGGGACAATGGTCTTTCAAATAAACCTGTTATACATGATCAAAGATTATATCATGCGGTGACCGTGTCAAACGAACCAACGAAGTCATTGCATAATTGTTATACTAACTATATTCAATGTACCTGAACAAAATGATTTCCAAACACATGACCGACACATATCATGCGGTGCCCAGAAGAATCAGGTGGTGGTTGACTTCTAAGAAGAAAAAAATGTCATACTTTGTTGTCGGGACAACGATACAAAGATTACGTTATACCGTGATGCAATCATATATCTCATCTCCGTTATATCCATCCACTTGTCCACACTAACCTGAATGAACCAAACATACACATGTAAGTAATTTAAAGATTGTTATTAAAAAAATTAACCTAAATACATACCTTCGAAAACCCATCAACAAGTAGGGACAACTTTAATTGTTCAAATCTCTCTGTGCCACCGAAGAGGTTCATGTACTCATGCGACCACCTGCCAAGTTCTTTAATTAATTCATTACGCACTAACGGCCACGAATCTTCCCCCATACCTAATAAAGCGGCAATGGACCGATATCCACAGTTACCGTCCGCTTTCGCATCCACAATGTCACGAATGAAACCTTGAATGAATGGCGCAAATTGATCCAACATCGGGATGATCCTTGTTGGCTGAGGCGGTTCAGAACATGATGCACTTCGTTTGACTGGAGAGTTATTGCTTTGAACAGAATGAAAAACATCAACATACTTCCAGTAAGACGGATCACGCTTTGTGGATCTTTGACTTCTTTTCATCGGTTTCTTCGGTGCACCTTTAGTGTTGACCTTTGACGGAGGAGGGCACATAGAGTATGATCAGGGTATGCAATTTCTCGAAGTTTACTCTTCAGAGTTACTTTGCCAGACACATCAAGTTCATCAAACCTTTTAGATATGATCTCTATCTTTTCCTTGATGCTGACTTCCGTCTCACATAACCCTTGGTCTGAAAAGCAAAGTCTCCTCCAAAAAAGATGGACTGACTCTAATGGGATGCTGCCAGCAGTATACCTAGAAAGATCACATGCACAAGGAAGACCGTGCATGCTTCTCATCACACAACCACAAGAAGAAAGATTGTTGTCGAAATAACATAGACGGTCAACCTCAGAAGCAATCTGATTTAAAACGTCCCTTGAAACCATCCCAAGAAGCCTCTTGTATAAGGTTTTTTTATATACACGCCCAACCACGTGCATACTGGTTTCAAAGGATGCTTTAATTTCGACGTGTTGCAGCGTGATCATGTTGTTCATGGCATCCCAAACACTACATAGGTCTCCAACGCTATTTTGTAGTACTCTTTTGAGAGCCCAATGAGCTGATTCACCCCTACATTTAAAATACACAACAAACATGAAAATATACAACAATTAAATACCATTTATTACTAATCCTTACTAACAAATAAAATCAGTTCTTAATACCTGTTTGTTGTTGTGTTGCCTAGGTGCATGACCTTATTCGTCCATGCTGTAATAAATTTTTCCTTGTGGGGGATAATCCATGTGTCGTTAACATAGTCAATGAACATCGGCCAAGGCGAACAAACAACTTGAAACTTCTGAAGTGACTCATGGAACTGGTGTTCGGACGGACAATCAACCAAAGTACCCCAGTTATCCATTACATAGTCCCACACATTTTTTTCACCGATTAAAGATTTGCACTTCGCCTTCACATTCTTATCGATATGAAACTTGCACAACAAATTAGTAGACTCGGGGAACATAGTTTTCACTGCATTCATCAGTGCTAGGTCTCTGTCAGTGACAATAACAAGAGGGAGGTGATCATTTCTTAAAAATAGGCCTCGAAATCGTTCCAAAGCCCATACAATATTATTAACACGCTCAACCTCCAGATATACAAACCCAGCAGAGAATGTCATCATCGTTGGTGTCACTCCAACAAAGTCAAGTAGTGGGAGTCTGTACCTGTTTGTTTTGTAGGTACTGTCTATGAAAAACACCAGATGACATGCATTGCATAACTTTACTGCATCTGGGTGACACCAAAACAGATCACGCACCACAACTTCATCCTTCAATCTATGCCAATGAATGTATTGATCACGTTCGAGAAGCTTCATCAGATGCTGCATTTCGGTATCAGCTCCTCTTATTCAAGAACGATATGCACTTCTTGCATTATAAATTTGCTTTATCGTGGTGCAACTGTTCGCATTGTGTTCCTTCAACGTTAGCAAGATGTTTTTTGGTTTCACCATCGACTTTGTCATATCAGCAATAATTTTCTTTTCTTCCTTAGTCAATCGCCCGACGTATGAATGTCCAACTAAGGACTTGGCCAATTCATGATTGTGAATCCCACAGATCAACTTCACCATCCAACCTTCCCCTCTATGCATTGGTTTCCTACAAAGCCTGAAGGGACAACCACATTTCCTACTCTCAGTGTCTTTTCTAACGAATTCTTTATTCCTACACTTGTACGTACTACTCATTTCACACCCAATTAAGACAAATGAACTTCTTCCTCTGCTACCGGTCTTTGTGTCAGACCTCATAATCACCGCAACAAATCCATTTTCATGGGCAACTGTTCGAGCCCATTGCAAAACATCATCTCGAGTACCGAATACCTACAACGCAACCCAAGCATATTAATTTTCATACAAAACATCAATTCAACCAAATGACTCAAATTATGTATGATTACCTGAGACGTATTAAAAACATTTGAATAATCCACATGTGGTTCATTCACCCCACATTCTTCTTGATTATCATAATCATAATCCATATGAACTTCTTGTGACATCGCATAGTCATACCTCCATTGATCTTCGTTCATCTTAAGGACATATGCATCATACACAAGTACATTCAAATTATCATATAACCACATCCAAAAATTTACTACACATTAAATAACAAACATATTAACAGGACATATGCATCATACACAAGTATATTCAAATTATCATATAACCACATCCATAAATTGACTACTTATTAACTAACAAACATACTAACAACTAATACAAATATATTCTAAATTTATAACTACATTATTTACTTAAACTGAACTTATCACTATAATAAACAACTAATAAAACATTTTTCTACTATAACAAAATACAATTAAGTTACCTAAATCATTTAATATTATACCAAATCATTATACCTAATTAAACCAATAATCCACAATATATATATATATATATATATATATATATATATATATATATATATATATATATAAATTTTAAAACAAATAAAAAAATTTGTTAATAATGTAACATTCCGGAAGAACTTCTTCCCAAACACTTCCGGAAGAAGTGCTTCCGGAAGTTACTAACATTCTCATTCTAGAACTTCTTCCTCCAATACTTAAAATTTCTTCCGGCTACAGTTTTTTTTACTGTTTTTCTTCTGTAAAAACTAGCTAGAAAACGCAAAAAATACCCATAAATGCGTACCTCCGACGAAATAGGAAGAACAACGACTAACAAAACTTCAAATACGGAACACCTGCCTCACGGGGACCACCAAATCTTCAAATACTTCTCGGGACCACCAATGGAAAGCAACAGCAAGAAAAGGAAAGAAAGCAATGAAGGAAGAAGGCGCAGTAAGAAATGGAACCGTGAAGCAGTAAATTTAAAGAAAATTACACAAGGGCAAAATCGTCATTACATATATATTAAATATTATTTTATTTTTACTTATTATTATAAAATGAAAATTATTTTTTCTTGACATATGAGTTCTTCCGGAATCACGAATTCTTCTTCCGAAAAGTTTTCGAAAAACGTGTCTTCTGGAATGATTCCGGAAGAAAGTTCTTCTGGAAATGGTCTTCACGGAAGGGCATTTTCATCACTTCACTGTTTGATGGATGCCCCAGCAATAATGCTGGGTGCACGTAGCAACTCCCTAATAACAGGAGCACAAACTAAATTAGCCCAAAGTATATACAATGGAGCACTGCTAAGCCCAATTGGATTAGAAATTCAAACATCTAAATTGATGCTATTTCTTCTTTTATTCCATAAAAATCAAGGAGTACCTCCTTTACATTTTAGAAAGACAAATTCAGATACTCACAAAAAGTAAAAGACAAGTTCAGATTAGCCTTTTCTTGAATGTGGAATGTAAAGGGAGTGTTGCTTAACTTTTATGAGGTGCAGGAAAAAAAAACCCTAAATTGCTCCTATTCAAATAAAAAAAAAATTCAATCCATAATTAGATGTTCACACTAAAGATAGACATTTGAATTTAATACATCTAACATGCAAAATATTGCTTCTGTTACAAACTTTAGTTGCGTAGAAGAATGGAGAAGGTAGATCAAAGTTGCAACTATTGGCTAATTAAAGAGGTTCTTATACCATTTTATTATTTTAATAAATGACACTTCATATAAAAGATTAAACTTTTTTTTTTAGATATATAAAAGCTTAAACTATTACAGGAATATTTTTCTTTTTGTTTTTTTTACAATATTAAAGGAATTTTTAACGCACCATTTAACGTATTGTGATCTACTTATCAGCCTTTACTGATTTTTGTTTTTACTAGATTCACCAAGGGGCCCAGTTAAGCCAACCAAACACTGGTATTCTTGAAAGTAAAATCTTAGATATAATTGTTTAGGTGTTTTTGGTATTGTAATTCTTTTATTAGAATTAAAGTTTTATTTTGATAATTTATATTAAATTTTAATGTAAATTTTTATTACATGAATTATTGAAGTAAAATCTCAATTTCAATTAAAAATAATTTTAAAAAATAAAGAATTGGACCTAAGTTTTTTCTATATATAGTTGGACCTGTAGAAAATGTGGGCATTAAATCTCAACTATCTCTTTCGAAATGTTTATGCAACCGGATGTAGAACAGTAGAGGTGAAAAAACAGCCTCTACATGCCAAAATTAACATCACAGAGTTGTGTATGTAACATCTTTTCTCTAGCTGCCTAAAGTAAGTTTTGGATTGGGAATAGGCAACTGAAAGCTGAGAATTTCCATGAGGATAATTAACGAAAATTTATTTTAGTTTATTGATATTTTATTTGAAAAATACTGAGAATTAAGCTAAACGTGGTCACAAGTTGAATTTTCATGGCAATCATCACTAGGCTGTTTTGTTATATCATCGGTAATCTTGGTTTTATTCTTTTGGAGGTTATATATTTCCTTATTGCTAAGTAAAAAAAAAAATTAATTACGTCCTCTAATTTATTTTTATTGCTAATTATTAAGTGGTTCAATTAGATCCTTTAATTATTTAAAATGGTTCAATTAAGTCATTTTCATCAATTAAGTATAAACATTATTAATAGATCATCGGTTAAAAAATGACACATCATTCGTCACATCTAATTATACTGTTAACACTTAATTGACAGAATAACCAAATTGAATCATTTTAAATAATTAGAGGATCCAATTGAATCATTTAATAATTAGAGGACCTAATTGATCATTAAAATTAATTTCGAAGATCCAAACAGTAATTTAGCAAAAAAAATCCTTATTGCTGTAGTAAGAAAGCAAATCTTAATTCATATACGTTTTGGTTCCATTGAACTGATTTTTCAAGTAAAATGCGATGTTGTTAACGATATTGTCGCAATGTGGGCCACGACGGGACGATAAAATAAAATACTCAGATAAATAAATTGTTTTCCAAAAAAATGTAAAACTTGAGGAGTCGCAACCAACGTTTATTTAAGGAAAACGTTGAAAAAATAAAAAAGGATAAAAAATTGTCTACGGTTTGAGAAAGGATTTGGGAGTCATTTACTAGCGGGAAAGGTGTTAGCACCCCGCGTGTCTGTCATGAGAACAACAACATTTAATCGAGTGCGCAAAAAAAAAGTGACTTTTAATTATTTATCTTCCCTTGAAAACATGAATTATATTTTGTTATATTTTTTTATTTAGAAAAAGAAATCAAATTTTGTTTTTAGAAACAAATGGGGACTTTTATTTTTTTTAGTTTTTTTTTGGGTCGACGAGGGATTTGCCCTCGATCCTATGCATTTCCAAGTGCAATGAGAAAATCAGACTTACGTAGTTCTTTGTAGAAAAAACGTTTGTGTGTGTTGAGTTGATTTTATTTTGTTTTGTTTTCTTTTGAAAGATCTTGGGTTTTGTGGTAAACGTTGTGAAGTCAAGCAAGTCGAAGACCCAACATGGGATTCACAAAATTTACTCACATTTTATTGAAACATTGCCAAGCATGGAATGCGTGTAACATGAAAAATGAGAATTGAGTGATCATTTATTTGAGAATATTACCTTTTTGGAAAAGACTTTAGTTTTGTGATAAACTTTGTGAACTTAAGCAAGTCGGAGACCTAGCATGGAGTACACACAGTGTAAGCATGTACTAAAGAATGCTAATGCGGATTTGCAAAAGTAAATAAATAATTGACACAGTGTTACGAAATCAGATAAATAAAAATGAGAATAGAAAGTGATAGAATAGAAGTGGAGAGTACACTTAATAATTAAGAATGCGAGATTAAAACAGGAGAAAATAAAATGAATAACGAGATATTTACCACATAATATTAATTAAACTAACTAACAAACTATGATAAAAAAAATCACATTGAAGAATAAACGATAGAGACAATAAAGAAATACAATAAAATAAAAAGCTATTTACTAATATGTATAATTATTTTTATTTTTATTTCTTTTTTTGTTTTTTTTTGTTTTTGTCAAAGTCAAAGGGTTGACTTGGACTTAATCAACACTAACAAAGTGCTAACATGATAGGCCTAGACACCATCCTAAATGATAGGGGTAGACATATAAAGAAGGAGATGTAACCATCACTTTTATTTTATTTCAGATTTAAAAAAAAAGGGCTAAGCCCAAAATGAAAATGGTGCATGTGTGGAAAAATAGGGTGTAAATAGCGTTTCTATTTTGTTTCAGGTTTTGCAAAGAGTGTTGCTAGGTGCACCCAGCATTTTTGCTGGTGCACCCAGCAAAGCTAGTAAATGCCAAAATTGCCCCTACCACCTTTCTTCCTTAAAAATGCCATTTTTTTTTTCCGGAAAAGCTTCTTACCTCCATTTTCAAAAAGCTTTGCTTCTTGTTTTCTCTTTTTCGTGCGGCATTGCCTTTGGTTCGTGGGGGTAGCAGCGTTGAGCGCAGCGGTGAAGGTGAAGGTGAAGGTTCCGGCGTCGAGCTTTTCGGTGGTCGGTGGCGGCAAACGAGATACGCAGATGGTGGTTTTTTCATCGCGGACGTACGGATGAGTTTCGGATCAAGTTGATTCGTAAGTGTATTATTTTTGGTATTTGTTATTTTTGCATCTGTTTTTGCATTTATTTTCCTTTTTTCTTTTAAATTACTAATTTTTTTGTATGGCCATTTTTTGTTTGATTTGGTTAGATGGATGAAGATGAGTGGATGTATGAAATAATGTCTGAATTATTTTTGCATCTGTTTTTGCATTTATTTTCCTTTTTTCTTTTAAATTACTAATTTTTTTGTATGGCCATTTTTTGTTTGATTTGGTTAGATGGATGAAGATGAGTGGATGTATGAAATAATGTCTGAACGAGGGGATATGGATTATGAAAATGCAGAATCATGTGGTGCGAATGAACCACATGTTGATTGTTCGGATGCGTTCAAGACTTCTCAGGTTATAATGTTAATGTTTGTCACATATTTAATAAAATAAATACTGGTAGAAAACTTAAATTATGTGGATTTTGTAGGTGTTTGAGTGCCGAGAGGATGTTTTGCGGTGGGCTCGATCCGTGGCTCATGAAAACAGATTTGTGGCGGTGATTTTAAGGTCAGACACAAACACATGTAGTAGAGGAAAAAGTGTGTTTGTGTTAATTGGCTGTGAAAGGAGTGGCGAGTATAAGTGTAGGAAAAAAGAATTTATCAGAAGAGACACTAAGACTAGGAAATGTGGGTGTCCCTTCAAGCTTCGTTGCAAGGCAGTGGTTGGAGGAGAAGGCTGGATGGTGAAGTTGATTTGTGGAGTGCATAATCATGAATTAGCCAAGTCATTAGTTGGACATCCATATGCGGGGCGATTGACTAAAGTAGAAAAAACACTTATTGCTGATATGCCGAAGTCCATGGTGAAGTCAAGAAACATTCTGCTAACTCTGAAGGAACACAATGCCAATAGTTGTACGACTATTAAACAGATATACAATGCAAGAAGTGCATTCCGTTCTTCCATAAGAGGAAGCGATCTTGAAATGCAACATCTGATGAAACTTCTTGAACGTGATCAATACATTTATTGGCACAGAATAAAGGATGAAGACGTTGTTCGTGATATCTTTTGGTGTCACCCTGATTCAGTGAAGTTAGTCAACGCATGTAATTTGGTGTTTTTGATAGACAACACCTACAAAACAAACCGGTATAGACTCCCATTGCTCGATTTTGTTGGGGTGACACCGACTGGGATGACATTCTCTGCCGGTTTTGCATATGTGGAGGGTGAACGTGCTAATAATTTGGTATGGGCTTTACAACGCTTCCGAGGCCTTTTTTTAAAGCGTGATGCCCTCCATGGAGTTATTGTCACTGACAGAGAGCAAACATTGATGAATGCAGTGAAAGATGTATTCCCTGAATGCATAAATTTGTTGTGCATCTTTCACATAAACAAGAATGTGAAGGCTAAATGTAAATTACTAATTGCGCAAAAAAAATGCTTGGGATTATGTCATGGATTGCTGGGGATCTCTGACTGATTGTCCTTCAAAACAACAGTTTGATGAATGCCTGAAGAAGTTCGAAATAACTTGCGCACCTTGACCAATATTTGTTGACTATGTCAAGGAAACATGGATAATTCCACACAAGGAAAAATTTGTTTCCGCCTGGACTAATAAGGTGATGCACTTAGGAAACACAACAACAAAAAGGTATGAAACTGTTCAACTATTTCTATTAACGTTGAAAAATTTATGGAATTGTATTATTGTATATGTTTATTTTTATTTGTGTATTTGAAATGTAGGGTTGAATCTGCTCACTCGTCTTTAAAAAGATTGTTACAAAATAGCATTAGAGACTTATGCAGTGTGTGGGATGCCGTGAACAACATGATTACGCTGCAGCACACACAGATTAAAGCATTATTTGAAACAAGTACACATGTCGTTGGACATGTGTTCCAAAAAACCTTATACAAGAGGCTGCTTGGAATGGTTTTAAGGTATGCTTTAAATCAGATTGCTGCTGAATTAGAGCGTGTTGACTATGCTGACAAGAATCCCTCAAGTTGTGCTTGCATGGTGAGAACCACGCTTGGTCTTCCTTGTGCTTGTGAGCTATCCAAATATGTTGGTGGTTGCATCTCACTTGATTCAATCCATATGTTTTGGAGGAGACTCAGTTTTTCAGACCAAGGGTTATCTGAGCCCGAGGTGGGCATCAAGGACGTAATGGAAACAATATACCAAAAATTAGAAGAACTTGATGTTTGTGGCAAGTTTACTCTAAGAAGTAAACTTTGGAAAATTGCACACCCTGATCAGAATTCGATGTGTCCTCCTCCACCAAAGGTTAACACAAAGGGGGCACCGAAGAAAACTATGAGTAGGAACCCAAGGTCAACAAAGCGCGATCCATCTTACTGGTAGTATGTAGATGCCTTTGAATCACAACAAAATAGCAATTTTTCGGTGAGGCATACTGCATCATCCTCTGAGCAACCGAATCGAAGAACGATGATGCCCATGTTGGACCAGTTTCAGCCATTTATGCACGACTTCATTGATAAGATTGTTGATGTCAAAGGTGATGGTAATTGTGGATATCGATCGGTTGCCAGTTTATTAGGTATGGGTCAAGACTCTTGGTCGGTAGTCTGCAACCATCTACTTAAAGAACTTACCAATTTCTCAGAAGACTATATCAAGCTCTTTGGTGGCACGGAGAGATTTGAGGAATTAAGGATGTCACTACTTGTTGATGGGTTAACCAAGGTATGTAATTTATGTATTTGATTTTTAAGACTTTAGTTTGAAATTAAGTTTGACGTGTATATTTGTTTTATTCAGGTGACAACGGATAAGTAGATGGATATAACGGACATGGGACATGTCATTGCATCAAGGTATAACGTAATCGTTGTATCCTTGTCTAAATAACAAAGCATGACATTCTTTCCCCTTAGAAGTCAACCACTGACAAATTCTTCATTGCATCGTATAATTTGTATTGGTCATGTGTATGACAATCATTTTGTTGAGGTACATTGTAGATATGAAGTGTTTTTTTTTTATGATTATGCAATGAGTTTTGTAGGATTGAGTTAACATTTTATTCGCATACACAACAGGTTTATTTAAAAGAACGTTGTCCCTTACCGCTTGTATCATTGTTATGGTCTAGCAATTGTCATCCGCAGGCGAAGTCGTGGCCAAATCCATATATTAGCATAATGCAACATTACAAGAGCTTTGTGATGTTCAAGAGAGACTATGTTGACATAAATGATGATTGAACATGTAATTTATAAATGCCTGATCGTTTTGAACATGTAATTTATTTGTTACGTCCACAAAAAAATTATTACTTAATTCTAAAAAAGCATGTATGATATATCGTTGTCTGACTTGACTACACATTGTGGAAAACCGTGCATGATAAATTGTTGTCTGCATTAACATAAAGCGCGTGAAAGGACCCTGCACAGCATGACTACACATGTAGATCTGATGCAAGCTAAAGCATGTCATGTCATTTGTGTAGTTGACAACACATACAAAAAGCATGTGCATGCATATTTTCAATCTTTAAAAAATGCAGCACTGATATTAAAACTCATCTATATATATGGCACAACCTAACCTTGTAAGAAAGCACAAGTTTCAGTATCAACCAAAGTCTTACAAAAAACTATGGCATTCTTGGGAGAGACAAGCAGTTAGACAGTTGTGAACTCCACATTAGGTTTTATTTTCCCAAATGGATCCATTGTTCACAACGACAATGGTGTTTACTTCCAAGCTTCCACTCCAGTTCCCATTCGAGTACCTAACGGGTGTGATTTTCAAATGTTAAAAACCAGAATACACAATACCCTTAAGCTAACCGACAAGCAATTTTTGGATGAAATTTACTACCAACAGCCTTTCACGTATGCAGGTAATCAATTTCGGTTTCAATGTATGACTCTGAAAGATGATGCTGATGTTAACACAATGTTAATGTGTAATCATGAATTTTCATTTGTTGGTCCGATTGAGTTATTATGTAGCATTGCTAGAACCCCAAATGGTATTTTAAACTTACTTGAAACTACTATGACCCCTACTCATGATGCCCTGCTATATTACAATGGGAGGTGGAAAATGTCACGCCAAAATGAGTTTGTTGGTTACTCGTTCACAGGAAAAAATCCCTGAAACTTTGACATTCCCACCGGATGTACCATGGATGAACTGAAGGATTTGATCAAACAAGTTGCGCCTCGTGGGATTCCCCCTTATGGTGTTGATGAAACACAAATGGTAAGGCGATTGTTTTTTCGGAAACCAATTCACCATGAGTATTCAGAAAAAGTTATAAAATTTGAAATAATTGAACTCAAAGCCAACGAGGACGTGATGAAGGTGCTCATTGAGTCTAACTACTGGAAAAAGATTGGGCCAATAGAAATTTTAGCTGTTTTCAATAAACCTGTACCGCAAATGGAAGACGAGTTGTCCTTGTCGCAAAATTAGCATGAGTTAGTTAGTTGTAGTATTTGATGGAAATTTAATTGTGCTCAACTATGTTGAAGTTAATGTACTGTTTGAATTCATATATTGCATAATCATTTTCAATTACAAGAATCTCAACTAAAAAAATAGATTTCTATATATAACAAATTAATTAATAAATTATTGTTTTTCTTCTTACGGATCACCTTGATCTGTAAGAAGAAAAACAAGCAGGGGCAATTTTGCCATTTTGTTAGAATGCTGGGTGCACCAACAATAATGCTGGGTGCACCTAGCAACACTCTTTTGCAAAAATGAACTAGGCCCAAAACACAATAAAAGACGTGCATATATGAAAAATAGGTGTAAATAATGTTTCCATTTTATTTCAGGTAGTGCGAAAATGGGCCAGGCCCAAGACAAGAAGAAAAAAATGGTGCATGTAATAAAAAGGTGGCGTGGACAGCAATTGTTGTTTTTTTTCTATGTTTTTTTGTTTGTTTTTTTTTTTGTTTTTTTGCTTTTTTTAGGTTTGGGTTGGAACCGAGTCAAGGTGACCTGACCCAACCCGCATTTGGGCATCAGGGTTGAAAAAACCCTAGATGACCTAAATCCCAAAACGACACGACTACACGAGAACTGGGGAACCATCACGGAGGGTGGTGCGCCTTCCCCCAAGGCCACTGACTGGCAATGCGAGACCGCCATGGCCATGTTACCGTAGAGAAACTATTACAGGAAGCAGAACAAAACACAATCACAAAGAGAGGATTTGGAAAGATAGAGTTTAAAGGAGAGCAACAAAAATACCTAATTTAAAACAAAGAAGAAGAAAAAAAATCCTAATAAAACTATAGTTGCATGCAACGAATTAAGCTGTGAATGCCTTCAATCAACAAAAAAACAAACGCAAAGAATAGATATGAAGGGTATGAGAAAACATGTTGTTTTTGTGAGAAGGGCGGAGCAGAGGCAAAGTAATATCAAAACCCTCGAAATCGCAGAGAGCGGTTGTGTGATTTAAAGGTAATTAGAAAGAGGGTGTTGTGTGTGGTTTGAAGAAGAAGAAAAAGAAGAGAAAGCAAATACTTTAGTATTTTCTATATTACTCCACACTTATTCTTTTTTTCATTTTTATACATTTTCTCTTTTTTATTTTTTTTTCTTATTTATTTATTTATTTCTGATTTTTTTTTAGACCCGGGCAGAATTAGGGTCTGACAAATACTTTAGTATTTTCTATATTACTCCACACTTAACCTTTGTGTTGTGCAAGTTCATCCATAAAAAGGTTATATACTTTACTAGCTACTTGGATTTTTGATAGTTTGTGTATATATGATTTACTTTTAAGCATGTTATCTTTATTTATGATAAATTAGTTCTTCTCTAGCAATGTAATTAAAAAAATTAATTTTATGACAATTTAATCCACGACTTTATCAATTTCTTGACTAATTTAGTTTTCAAATTTGGTTAACTATGTTGTGCCAAAAGGATTAATTAGTCATGAAGTTAACAAATTTATGGGCGACCAAATTCCGAAAGGAATAAGGATAGAGTTGAGTAACCCCGCAGGCTTGCGCATGACAAACTTGATTTGTTGACACACACTACATTGTCTGACGAACTGTTTAACATCCTGGAGCATGTTTGATCAATAAAAATTAGACTGAAGCCTATGAAGTGTGTTTTTGATCCCTAGGTGACACTAATGGGGGTGGCGTAGAACTCGGTTAATAGAAAATGAGTTCGTCGTGAATGCGAAAATCAAGATGGTCAAGGGGGTTCTAAACAATTGAATTCAACTGTGTTTGGTATGTGGGACAAGTCGAGATGGACTGTTTCAATTGGGACATTAAAGTGAAATTAGGCACAAATAGGATGAAGTAAGTACTAGGAGATGACATATCAATACGTGACAAGGAGTCTGCAACAATGTTTGAGACCCTTGTTTTATATTGGATATCATAATCAAAGCCCAGTAATTTGGCCAAATAGAATTGTTGTTCAAGCGTTTGAATAATTTGGGACATCAATTCTCGGAGGCTCCTATGATCGGTGAGGATTGTGAATTTGTGCCCAAGGAGGTACTGTCGCCATTTTCGCATGGCGGTCGTGATGGCATGCAATTCTCGGACATAGGTGGAAGCATGTTGCATTCTGAGGCAAAATAGCTTACTAAAAAAGGCAATGGCATAACCGCGTTGCGTAAGGCCGAACAACTCCCATGACGATGCCGAACACATCGGTTTCCAGGACGAATGGTAATTCGAAATCTGGAAGAGCAAGAATAGGGGTTGTCGTCATGGCTTGTTTCAGTTTGGCGAAATCATCTTGTAAGGCTGGGGTCCGTCGAAAAGCATCTTTGCATAGCAAGGTCGTAAGGGGAGAAGCAATGTTTGCATAACCCCGCACGAACTTGCGGTAAAACCCTGTAAGGCCTAGAAATGCACGGAGATCCTTTCGATTCAAAGGAGTGGGCAAGTCCAGGATGGCCTATACCTTGGATGGTTCAGGGGACACTCTGTTCTTGGAAACTACGTGGCTCAAGTAATCCAGCTGGCGTTGGCCGAACAAACATTTAGAACGCTTAAGGAAGAATTGGCCGCACAATAATATCTGAAATACCACCTCCAAGTGGTGAAGATGAGCCTGAAGTGTAGCACTATAAACCAAAATATCATCAAAAAACACGACAACAAATTTGCATAAGAAAAGTTGAAGGAGGTGATTCATAGTGGCCTGAAAGGGGGAGGGCGCATTGCAAAGCCCGAAAGGCATAACCCGATATTCGTAGTGGCCCTGGTGGGTTTGAAATGCTGTTTTAAGGATGTCGACGTCCGCCATTAGTATTTGATGGAAACCTTGGCGAAGGTCAAGCTTGGAAAACCAAGATGCACTGCCCAGATTGTCAAGGAGTTCATTAATAGTGGGAATTGAGAAACGATCTTTGATTGTAATAGAATTCAAGGCCCTGTAATCCACACACATGCGTCAAGTTCCATCCTTCTTTTTCACGAGTAACACTGGGGAGGAGAATGGGCTTCGACTGTGTTGCATTAAACTGGAATTGAGTAATTCCATAACTGTCGTTCAATTTCCGACTTCTGGAAGTATGGATATTTGTAGGGTCTAACATATGTTTTGCCTTCAAAAAAAATTATTTGCTGATTAACAGAAAATGAGAAACGAGCAACTCATTATATAAAGGGAAATAACGTTTTGAAGATGATTTAATTATGAAAAAAGGACAAATTAACCGTATATATTTTTACCTCTCTTTTCTTCTTTGTGTTTTGTGGTTTTTTTTGGATGGTGGTTTTTGTCGCCCTCACCAACATTAAAGTCCTTTTTTTAATACAAAAATAAGGGGTAGGAGATAACCCATTTACTTCCACAACAATTTATTTTATTAAATTTTTTGTGGTAATTAATGTTTCCTTTTTGGTTTAGTAGCCTTTCTTTGATAGGATACGACTGAATGGTAGGTTTAGGCTCACCTTCCATCCCCATCACCAATGGCGGATCCAGGACTTTGAGTTATGAAATAAATTATAAAATACAAAACTATGAGATTTTATTTATAATAATTTTTAAAAATTTATTTATGAATTTTAGAAAATAAGGGAGTGCAAGTGTACCCTTATGGCCACAATGTAGGTCAGTCAATGTCCATCACCATAGATTTTTTGGCAGCTTCCTAAAGAGAAGAGGAAGACTATATCACCCCAATCTCTTTTTCTTTAAAATTAAAACATGCAGGGATACTGCATATAAGAGAAATTTAAAAACTGGTTGAAAAACCTATTTCTTATCTCAAACAGTGAGAAAGTACAATACCACGTGACAGTTTCTTATACAATTATTAGTAACTGATAGCAATACTACACAAGCATATAGTAGGCCCAAGAGAACAAGTACCATACCAACCTAACAGAATCTGTTATAACAGAATTCTATCCCACTACCCCACATGTAACATCCCAATTTTTTCGTAAATAAATTTAAAAAACTTTTTAGTAAAAATAAATAAATAAATAAATATAGAAGAAATAATAGGCTGAGTACCCTAGGTATAAATAGTTATGTTAAGTCAGCTGCCTCCTTTTGGCCTCATTTTCGTTTTTCCCCTTCTCCTCTCAAAATCCTTTCTTTTTCCCGCAGCCCACCAAACCAGTCTCAGAAAAACAAAGATCTTGAACCCGTTCACCGTTGGATCGTCGTGAAATTTGAGTATCATGTTCGCAACCCAATTCCAAACATTCTCACCGTTGGGAATTTCAAAATCATATCTGAGCTTAGAGGAAAGTCCTTCGTATTGTAACATTTTAATTTCTCGCAGAAACCCAAAACTGTCTCGGTAAAACTACGATCCCGGTTTCGTTAGCCGTTGGATTTTCATGAAATTTGGATATGTTGTTTGAAATTCAATTCCGCACGCTTCCACCATTGGGATTTGCGAGATAATATTCGTGGAGGGAGAAAAAGGAATCGCATGAAGACAGTACAAGTGGAGGTTTCAATCTCTTCTCCGTCTCTCTGACGTTTGGGAATTCTATCGGAGCAGTCGGATGAATAATTGAAAGAATTTCCGGGAACCGCTAGAGATGTTGCTATCGCTGGCTGAAGACACGTGAGCCCGCTTAGAGGTAAGGGATGAGTTATTCACAGTTGGGGATTAGTGAGAACATGTGTAGGGATCCTTAGAGGATTAAATTGGGATTTTATTTTGGGATGTTTGTTAAATTTCAATTTTTCCTTTATGATTATAAATAAAATATTGATGTCCTGATGAAAAATTGCTTAATAAATTGTGCTCTTGGTATTTGTATATTTCGACCTATGATTTTGATATAATTGTGTAATATTATTTGAGGGGTTTTAGTCCTCATGTTGTGATAGTCTTTTATATAAATTATTATATTGAGGATATGAAATGATAATTCAAATTGTGAGTATGTGATAAATTGTAGAATAACATGTTGCTTTGAGATTATAATATTGTTATTGAGATTGAGTATAAGTGTAAAGTTGAACATGTGTTAATTTGTGAGATACGTGTAAACATGTGATGGTGGATTGTGACACTATGAGATGTGAAATTGTGAATGAGTTCTAGTTGTGGATAAGTGTGTAGTTAACACTTGATGTGAAATTACTTGTGTTGTAAGCTATGAATTGTACAATAACCCGACCAGCGTTATCTTGAGAAAAGCGTTGATGCGCAGTGTTAAAGAGAAAATGTAGGTTTCCTATTTAGGAACCAGTGTTAAATCGTAGCGCAATTGTGTTGAACGTGTTTAAAACATGAGTGTAAGGTCGTGGGTATTGTATAATTCATGAGCAGTGTCTGCATGCAAAAATTATTTTAGGGGTTGGACCTGAATCAGGAGGGAGAGGCCCTGACGGACTCTTCGGAGTGTAGGCCTTGGGGGTCACCGGGTTTGAGTGCTCCTTTAAGCCTATGCTGATCTCATATGGTTGGAGCATTCTCGCAAAACATCGTGATCCTGACTGGTCTCCCTATGATCTTACTTAGTGAGAGTGACCTGACAAACCCATTGTGTGGTGTGTCTTGTTATGTACTCCTAAGCGCCCCAGGGTGGTTTTTCACTGACATGGTACCACATTGCATATAGGATTGAGTCTTAGCATAACTATTGCATATGCTTGCTAATTGATGTGTTATTATATCTTGATCGAAGTGTGAGATTCTTGTGTAATGTGATTGATAATTGAAAAGTGAATTTTGAATGACGAAGTGGTGAAGTTACGTGAGCTATGTTTAAGCAAGTGGTATCTCATTTATATAATATGTATATTTAATTGTCTTGTTTCTCTATTAGCTAGGAATGTGATAACTCACTCCCTGTGTGTTGTTGTGTTTGGATCCTGTGATGATCTTGAACTTGTGTTCGGGGGAACAGATGAATAGGTGGATGACTATGAAGAACCTCATGCTAGAGGACACGGGAACACAACGCTCTGATAGGATGTGACATTAGGATATAGGTTCTATATTAATTGTATGAAGCTTAGACGACCTTGTTGAGTCGAGAATACTTTATTATTTATTTGGACAAGTTTGAATATGATGTAGAAGAAAATGAATGTGAACATTTTTCCCCTTTGAAACACTTGTTTAAAAAAATGTTTTAAAAATACTTTTAATTAATATTTAAATTTTTTATTCCTTATTAGTATATATGTGAGGGGTAGAGGGTGTCACACCACACCCTTTTGGTTATTTTGTTTTAGCTATCATGCAGTAGCACTTAGGACCTAGTCTCGTATTATAAATAATGTACTCCATTAGAAGTAAAAAAAGGAAAGAAGAATTATCAAATACCAGTTTAGTGTAACTTAGCATAAAGTAGCTTAATTTTCGTTCGTATCAGTAACACTTTACAATTAATTTTTGTAGGTTCTTCCAGGTTTAAAATTGTAGTAATGTAAATAAGGATGTTTCGTGCATCACCTGGAAAATGAAATACAACTTGCACTTTTTTTGGTTTTAATTATAAGAGGACAAACTTACATGAATTGATTTGATGAGGTGTCAAAATTTGGCTGGATTGATAAGGAAGGGAAGAGGAAGAGGAACAAAAAATTTGATTTCCATCAAAAAGAGAGAATTAACTATTAAAAAAATTCAAGAGAGAAGCATATTTGGGTAGGAAACACGTAGAAGAAAAAGAGAAAAATAATGTGACAAATGATATTAGAGCATGTGCAATGCACAAACATATTGATTTATCGTAAACTATCACAAACTATAATTAATATATGATTTAATTAAAAAAAATTAATTTTATATTTTATTATTGTGCTGTAGCTGAGACCACCACTACTACAAAAAAACTTTCTACATTGGTTATTCGAGATATTCTACATTGGTTTTCAACCGTTGTTGTAGGAAACGTCGTAAAAAGGAGAAACATTTTCTATGACGGTTGTTAATGACCGTCTTAGAATGTTAAACATTCTGCATCAATTCTAAGAGAACCAATGTAGAATGAATGATTAGCATTCTACATCGATCGTCCGAGAACCGATGTAGAATGTTCAACATTCTAAGACGATCTTCGACACATGACCGTCTTAGAATTGTTAACACAAACTGATAATACAAGAAAAACCAACAAACAATACTTTCTTAAATAGAATATTACATTAGGAAAATATGAAATTTACACACACAAACAGGTTAAATAATTAGATACAAGTTACTCGACAAATAAATTTAACATAATAATAGCTTAATATTAACAAGTTCATCTGTCAATGATGAACGCAAAATAGATAACAAGTTCATCTGGATGATATTTTACAATGGAACTAAATCAACAAAGGCCAAGTAAACAAAAATTTGATATATGCAACTAGATTCCTAAGAGCTAAGTATGTGTGGTCTTGCCTTTAGTTTAGTCGTGGTGCTATCTTAGATATCCTTTCATCTTCTAGGAGTGCGTAAGGGTCTAAATATTGTGGAGGTGATATAGCCATCTTGCTTGCATCATGGACAAATGTTGGTCCAAAATACTGCAACAGTAAACTAAGGATCAAATTCAAAGACATATCTCAAACATTAAAGGCATCATTCACTACAAAGATCTCTCAGACATTAAAGGCATCATTCACTACAAAGAGACTCAATTCAAAAGTGAGGCTTTAAGTGTATGAACAACATGTCACAAAGAGCAAATTGGGATTTTTATCAATTTACTAGACAACGAGCACAAAATTCATAGAAATGCAAGTTATAACATTGCCTGTGTCTGTGAACTATAACAAAATATACATGAACATGACCAACTATTAAAAGTGAAATCTTTTATTTCTTTAAAGTGTATAGCTTATAGGTTCTAAATTGCCAGTTTTTCTATTTACTAGCTATGTTCTGTAAAATAATTCACATCCATAATTTAATTCACATCCACTATATATACTCTCAGTAAAATAATTATTAATGACTCTGTCTTCTTATTATCATATAACCAGTAACTGATTCCAAGATCTGTTAATAAAAGAAATGAAATCATGTTGGATTAAGTTAGAAACTACTACTATATACGATAACATCTATCGATAATCTCTATAAAATGAGTAAACTTTGGTTTTAACTCTTCTAAAATCATTGTTTTTCATTCTCTATGAAATTGCTATTTTTACCCCTAACTTACTTTAAGGTACATAGATAATACGGAGTATTTATTTTGGAGATCTATAAAATATTATAGAGGTGTACGTCCTCACATGTGCATATCTACTTGAGATGGTACTTGATTAGCTTCCCTTTAACACAAACATTTTAATGATGTCACCTCATATAACAGTATGGGATAAAAAACAATAACGTCATATTCTCAAAAAATAAAAATAAAAGTTTTTTTTACAAAAATAACAGTATGGGAAATTTCAAGTTAATACAACTGATGATTGCTTAGAGGAATGAGCGCACAAACAATGCAATAGCTAATAACACAAGAAAATGAAACTATGAGGTGTGATCATCACATGGTTCCAGGGAAGTTTCTACATAACGATCAAGATTTTCTGGATTCTTACATATATGGCTAATAATATTTTTTGCCCATTTTAAGGAATATCATTGGTGTTTTCTATAAATTTAAGCTTTGAGTGGACACTATGAAATGAAATATAAGTATATAACGTAGACAAGGTTTTTTGACTACCTCTTGTCTAAGACCTTGTCAACCAATATGGGACAAACGAAAATGAATAAGAATAAACTAATGAGAAAATGAATAAAGAATAACGCATACCTAATGGAAAATTTTCTTTTCTCAATTCTTGTGCTTCATGGTTGCTTTATCAAAACCAATGGTTGGAAATTGTTTTGCATACTCCTCAACATGATGGCGGAGCTTTGCTATCTCCGATTGAAAGGTAGAAGATAACTCAATTGTGGCCAAGAAGTCCTTCATCTTTGTTCCTGATTAAATTTTGTTAACATCAGCCACATATTAGCTTAGTAAGCACCTATGAAGCACGAACGTGGCTCATCACCGGCGTGTCCCGTGTCGGACTCGCACCGGACACCCATGCGCGTACGACTCCGGTGCGACGCGGTGTCCGACGCCGGCGCCGTCACCGGACGCGGTTGAACAGGAGGACACCTCTGGTTGGACGCGGCCCACCACGTAGACACGCGCGTCGCGGCCCATTAAGAGCCTTAGGTTTTTTTATTATTTATTTTAAAATGCTTACAAAAAAAAATACCTGTCGTTCTGTGTCTTCTCCTTCTTCTTCCCGCAAGCGCCGCCATTGCCGCATTGGTTTCCTTCCCCGCGCAGGTAAGCTTTGCTTCTTATTTATCCTCTGGTTTTCCTTCCCCGCAAGCTTTTCTTTTCTTTTTTTGCTGCCTGGTTTTCCTTTCCCGCAAGCTTTTCTTTTCTTTTCTTGCTGCCTGGTTTTCCTTCCTCGCAAACTTTTCTTTTCTTTTCTTGCTGCCATGCCTCTGGTTTTCCACTTTACTCTTTAAACATTTACACACTCTTTCTCTTTAGCTATTATCCGCTGGATATTACACGTTTCTCCATTTTTTTTATTTTATAGTAAAAAGCAACTTTTCATCACGTGCTGTTTTCTCTCTCTCACACACACACATAGCAGGCAAAGGCTATTTTCTCTCTCACACACACACACATAGCACGTAAAAGCAACTTTTCCCTTTTACATGCATTTACTTTTATTTTATTATAAAAAGCAACTTTTCATTGAAAAAACACGTAGGCCTGATGCTTTTTGGGAGTCTCTTTACTTTTGATCCCCACATGTTGCTTTCTTGATATTTCTATTTTGAATTTAGCTTCTATAAACTAAAGACTCAGAGATTTAAAGAGTGACGATATTTCTACGGTTAATTTAAAAAAATGGATTATATTTCTAAAATGCTTTAATTAAAGTTAGTGATGGCCAGCTTTCTCGCTTTCCAAATCGTGTGGAGCAGTGTGTGTTTTTTTATTGGTGATATGTGTGGATGGCTGCAAGGTACTGTGCATAATTAAGTTCCTGTGCTTTAATGCTGTGAGACAAGTTGTATTGAAGCAATTTGCACATGTGTTTTGGATATTTTTATTTAAAAAATAAGTTAATAGTAAAATTGAAAATGAATTTTTTTGTTAAATCCAAAAGTTATGTAAAGATGCTCAACTTAGAATTTCTTTCTAAAGTTAAATTTTAAAATTAATTTTTCAATGTGAAAGTAAATAGTCAAATATTTACTTAAATTCGTGTTAGTTTATATTTCAACCTGATTTTTTATAATCAAACACAGATCATTAAAGTTGTCATAGAGATATGTTATTGTATAAAGATCTAATACTGAATCATGATTTTATAAAAAGTTAAAATAATTGATAGTAATTTATGTTTTTTATTGTAAAGGCTGTTTTCTCTCTCTCTCACACACACATACCACTTTACAAAGACTCACTACTACAAAAGTAGTTTTTTACGACAGCTATTCTAAGACGGTTCTATAGAACCGCCTTAGAAAACAATGCGGTGGCACTTTTGTAATTATTTCTATTATAATTGTTATTTACGTCGCGGGTTCTAAGACGGTCATAAAGAACCGTCTTAGAAAGCCACATGATGGCAATTTTGTAATTACATCGAATGAACACAACGACGGTCCTTGTCTATGACCGTCTTTGTTCATTGTGTAAAAAATTAAAAGTGGCTAGGTCACGCGTGCGTCCACTCCCGAAAAGCTTACTTCTCTACCCTTGCGCCGCTGCAGCAATGTTGATGAACTCCGCATCTGGCGGTGACGCTCCTTCTCGCGGTTTTGATACGCCGACGTTGGACCTTGTATCAACGGCGCTGCTCCACGCAATCTTCGAGCATGGCGGGTACACGTGCGTGAGCATGGCAACGCTGGCGGAAAACGGCGACATTCGCACGGCAGAGGCGGTGTGCAAGAGGGCGTGGGAGCAGCTGCACTCGGTGCTGTCGGTGTGGCGCGAGGCTTACTCCATGGCATGCCTCCTCGTGGCGCGCCACCACTACCACAATGGCGAGTTCAAGGACGTGCTTAGGGTTTTGGATTTGGGAATCATCATGGGAGGCACGCTCCTCCGCAAGGATTTGGACTCCGCCATTGAGAAAATTTCCGAACAAACGAGGAAGAGCGTTAGGGTTTCTGATTTGGGGAACTCTGAGCATCGACTCGTCGATCGCAAATTGGGTTGGGGAACAAAGCACTTTTGATGGCTATGCCATTGCATATGCAGTGAGACTCCACTTTTCACTGTTCTTGTCTTAAATGAAATTTTAGGTTCTGTTTTTAAGTACTGAATTTCTATACTTTACTGAGTGGATATGCTCAAAAGTTAAACACTCGAGTGCCCATTGGAAAAGGTAAAGAAATAAAAACTGTAACAATGGCACTATGTTTCATGGTAATGGGGCCATCCATTGAAAGAAATTGTGTTAAGGTTTCTCTGTTATCCTGTAAGGTTTCTCTGTTATTCTGTTATCTCTGTTTCATGGTAATAGGCTATTGAAGGTGTGCAACTTACAATTCCTGAAAATGCTCCAGTTGAAGGTATTTTTCCAGATTTAAGTGCAATAAAACTGAACTTCCTTAGTAGTAGTGCTGAGTTTCTACCAATCTCATTTTTTGTATGATATTATGGACAACTCTCATGAGGTTGTGAGGTTGATCTCTGATATGTGATTCTGTAAATGAACACAATAACTTTGTGCCAGTTTTGGATATGTTTGGGTTACTGAAGCCAAGACTTAGAGCAGTTATACCTTACTGAAACTTGAGTTTTTACTTCAGTAATATGCCTTGTGAGTTTCGGTTTTTGTCTAATATCTTCTTATAATTTGCAGTTACATCAATTGATGCCACCTATCATTACTTGCATTGTAATCGTGTCAGATTTTCCTTACATCTTTTGACATTGCATTGCTTGTGACTATATTAGTATATTAAAACAATTACTATAGAATACAGGGCTTGTATGACCTTTGTAATTTCATAGTATACTCATGGAATGGCAAGTTCTGATTTTATCATTTATATTTTTTGGGTTTTTATGTTCCTAGTCTTTGGAATTCTACAGATTTGGGCATATTTATCACAATCTGCAGCCACGTGTGACAAAGACATTTCTTCATTCTTTCTTGGACCCTACAAAAGCTTTGCCTCAACACTATGGTTCAATTAAAGGGATAGAAGCTCTTGGATCAAGACTGGTATGTTTTGACCTCCGTGTTTTAATTTTAGGCCTGTAGATTGTTAGAAATGAAGAGGCATGAAGCTTGGCAAGTTTATGGGGCTTTGTTGGTGAGTTGTAATGTTTTAGCTGTGTTTTAATTTTAACAGATAATCTTAAAAAATGACATTGTCATCCTTCTTTAATGATAGTGAGTATCATGTATATTATTATTTTTATTGAAATTCAATTAATTTTAATCGAAGTTACCATTTATAAAACTAGTTTTTATATAAATTATCTTTATTAACAGTAATCATATTAATTTGCATCATATTGATTTGATTATAATTAAAAAATTAACTTGTATCGACATTAATTCAAATTTTAATTTCATTAAAGAATAATTTATTTATATTACTACTAAAAGCAGTAACGTGTCACCATCATTTTGATTGGTTTTTTTAAAAAGTAACTAATACCTATAATTAATTACAATTTTTTCCATTAAAAAGGTGTTTAGGAATGGTAAAAAATTAAAAGTAGTAACGTGTCACAATCAATTTTGATTGATGCCGTTGATGCCACAACTACAATATGATTTTGATAATTTTGATTTTGTGCTGAAGGATACTAAAACTCTTAATTAGCCTCTAATATGATTTTGGAAAATCATATTCTCATTCTCCTTTTGGTCATTCTATTTTTTCTTAATAATCTCCTTTAGCAAGGCACATATGAGATCATGGTGTGTAGTTATTCAATTTCATGATATTTTTTTAGTAATATACATAAACATCCATTTATTTTAAACACCTTACTAACATCTCTAATTTATCTCTATCTCTTTTTTCTTATTAGATTATAAATCCTATAATACTTATATTTTTTCCTTTTTTCTCTCTTTTCTTATCTCGAAAATAATTAGTATAATTTACTCTTTTAACTAATGTGCACTCCATCACACACTTTATTTTATTTAATGGAGTCTTATATATGAATTCTCACTTTCAAAGTTTTTAGTTTACCAACCGGTAAGGATTATTTTTTATGTAACTTTTAATATAATTATTATAAAAATTAATAAATTTTATCATATGATATGATGTCTTAAAATGATTATTTTATAAAAACATGTATTATCTATTCTTTAATTAATATTTCATATGTTTTTGTATTCAATATAAAAAGTGCATTTATTTCAATGCTAAAAGAAGATGATTTATTTTTTGCTATAATATAATTAATATATATTCCACTAAACTAATACAAGTTTTTTAAACTGAGACCGGCTTTTCTTTGGCAGGGAATATGGCTGGGAATGCTAGGTGGCACCGTTATGCAAACAGTTATTCTATTGTGGGTCACATTTAGAACGGATTGGACTAAGGAGGTAAAAAACCATATCTGCATTAATTTATTTCCTTAAAACTATGCACTTATGCATGCAATGGGGAAGTTAATGTTATTGTTGACAAAAAAGATCTACAAGTACTCTAGAAGTAAAATAAAACCATACTCATTGGCATCATATTGTGCACCCACCAACAACATGGAGATACGTGCCACTATTTGCCACACATCCCTTTCAAAACTCAAAAAGGAGTTTAATTCTCATTTGTTTCTTTGATTTTAGGATATCAATTAAAGTATATTAAACTTTGGTTTGTCTCAGGATCCAAATTACATAGTACATATCTTAACCATGTTTAAATCGGTAAAATATATTTAAGCTCACCCTCACCTCACATCTATATTCCCAATGGTATTCTAGTTCTCATGCACTTGATTCTTAAGATGAGTATTCATGACTACTCAAGATTAATTTATATTGCATTCTCTATGTAGGTTCCTTTATCATTTGATCTAGCCATCGAAAACACGAGGTATGGCTACCCAATTTGATCAAACATCTATCATTCTAATCATTATTAATAATATGTTTGGCTAAGTACACCTCTGTAATTATTTTAAAGATGTTATTGTACTACTAGTCTATTACTATGTTATTGATGTACTTTCTCATTCTCTTAGATTTTATAATATGTTCTAGAGTTCGAATTATCTACTAGATTTTAGAGTTAGATAGGTCCTTAAAATTATCATATGTAACTATACTGGTATATTTCAAGTTTGAAGCTTTGCTCTCATACTATCTATATTCCTATGATGAATGTGTGGTTGGCCTATATTCAAATAGAAAAGTGATAAAGCTATAAAAAGAAAATATATCTTAAAAAATTAAAATAAATCTAAGACGGTTATTATATAGCCGTCTTAAAATGTAAGAAAAACTAAGTCGGTTATTAGGATAACCGTCTTAGAATGTAAGAGAAACTAAGTCGGTTATCCTGATAACCGACTTAGTTTCTCTTACATTCTAAGACGGTTGTTTTAGATTTGCTAATATGATGGCGGAAAACTAAGACGGTTATTCTGATAACCGTCTTAGTATAGTTAGCATTCTAAGACGGGTATTTTAATAACCGTCTTAGTAAATACAATTTTTTAAGACGGTTGTGAAACCGACGTTATATATTTGGTACCTTTTTATGACACCCGTTTCAATGACGGTTCAAAACCGTCGTAGAAAGTCCAATTCAACCGACTTAAAAGGCACTAATTCTAGTAGTGACTTATTCATTAGAATATGACATGCCAACGTCTAGGAGCTTCTAAATGCATTTACTTTTTTTGCTGTGAAATAGTCAACTTCACTATTTAATTATTTATCCATCTTATTTCAAATTTCAAACAAACCATACATGAACTATGCAGCACGAGGAACTTCTAAATCTTTATTATTCTTTTTAGTTAAGCTGGAGATAAATTTGTTATGTATTTGTCATGTACATGTTTTTGGAATGTGTTTATTTTCACATTCCCGGTCAACATTGATTACAAATTGCTTTTTGTTGTTTGTTTTTTATTTAGAAATTATTTACATTAATTTTTTATTTTTTTAAATTGTTGTAGAGATGAGTGCTTCTAGTCCTAGTCAAGCTAAAGAACAAGATGATGATACCAGACCTTTATGGACCTATTGTGATTTTACCTTTAATGGGTCTTACACTAGAATGAGGGCACACTTGTTGAAGATGACAAGAAATGGAGTTAGAGTTTGTCAAAAGGTAACAGTTGCCAAACTTATAGATTTGAAGAAGATAGACAATGAGGCTACATTGAGGGTGGAGAGGTCAAAAACAAAATCTGTGTCATTGCCTCCGGTTTCTACTCAACACCAAATGGATACAAACACTCTTGGTGTTGATCCAAAAAAGAGAAAGACATCATCCGTAGAAAATGCGTTTAATTTGCAAGCTAGAGAGACACTTGATCATGAAATTGCTAGGATGTTTTACTCTTCGGAACTGCCTTTTCATTTAGCAAGAAATCCTCATTATAGGAAGGCATTTGCCTATGCTGCCAACAATCAGATCAGTGGTTACCAACCTCCAAGTTATAATAAATTAAGGACAACATTACTTCAAAACGAGAGAAGACATGTGGAGAATTTGTTACAACCAATTAAAAATGCATGGAGCCAGAAGGGTGTGAGCATTGTTAGTGATGGATGGAGTGACCCGCAAAGAAGATCTCTTATTAATTTCATGGTTGTCACAGAGAGTGGACCTATGTTTTTAAAGGCCATTGATTGTTCAAATGAGATCAAAGACAAGGATTTCATTGTCAAACATATGAGGGATGTAATTATGGAGGTTGGACACTCAAATGTTGTGCAAATTGTGACGGATAATGCAGCCGTTTGTAAAGCAGCAGGTTTAATAATTGAGGCTGAGTTTCCTTCCATTTATTGGACTCCATGTGTTGTCCATACATTAAATCTTGCTTTGAAGAACATATGTGCAGCCAAGAATACAGAAAAAAATAATGTTGCTTATGAAGAATGTTCTTGGATCACCCAAATTGCGGATGATGCAATGTTTGTGAAAAACTTTGTCATGAGTCACTCTATGAGACTATCAATTTTCAATTCATTCAATTCATTGAAATTGTTATCCATTGCTCCAACAAGATTTGCCTCCACTATTGTAATGCTCAAGAGATTCAAGCAATTGAAGAAAGGACTCCAAGAGATGGTCATTAGTGACCAATGGTCTTCTTATAAGGAAGATGATGTTACAAAGGCTAAATTTGTGAAAGATACTTTGTTAGATGATAAATGGTGGGATAAGGTTGATTATATTCTTTCTTTCACTAGCCCTATTTATGATGTTCTTAGAAGAACGGATACAGAAGCTTCATCTCTCCATCTAGTATATGAGATGTGGGATTCAATGATTAAAAAGGTGAAGAATGTCATATATCAATATGAGAGAAAGGAGGAGAGTGAAGGATAAACCTTTTATGAGGTAGTGCACTCCATATTAATTGACTGTTGGACTAAGAGTAGCACTCCTCTCCATTGTTTAGCTCATTCTTTAAATCCTAGGTAATTGACTCTATACTTTTTTACTTACATTTTTTTTAGAATTACATAAATTTTAATCATGTATATATTTCTTTTTAATTGTAGATATTATAGTCATGAATGGTTAAGTGAAGATTCTAATCGAGTTCCTCCACATCAAGACATGGAACTCACTCGTGAAAGATTAAAATGCTTCAAGAGGTTCTTTCTTGATGTGGATGTAAGAAGGAAAGTGAATATTGAGTTTGCCAACTTCTCAGATGGAAGAGAAGGTTTTGATGATCTTGATTCTTTAAATGATAGAGGTCAAATGGATCCAAAAGCTTGGTGGCTAGTTCATGGCATTAATGCTCCAATACTTCAAAAGATTGCCCTTAAGCTACTTGCGCAACCTTGTTCATCTTCTTGTTGTGAAAGGAATTGGAGTACATATTCATTTATCCATTCTTTAAAGAGAAACAAGATGACACCACATAGAGCTGAAGATTTAGTATTTGTTCATAGCAACCTACGACTTCTCTCAAGGAATACTCCACAATATCATCAAGAGGAAACTAAAATGTGGGATGTAGCTGGAGATGATTTTGGGTCACTTGATGATTGTGGTATTCTTGAAATTGCTAGTTTGTCTTTAGATGAACCAGAGTTAGAGGGTGTCTTTTTCAATGATGATGGCTAGTTTGTGGAATTCTTGAAGACTTGAAGTTGCTAATTCATCATCTTGCTTTATAATTTTTAGTATTTTTTGTGACTCATTATCGTAGGAAAAGTTCTTTTGAGATGATGATGAATATATAAATCTTGATTTTCAATTTAGATCTTTTATGCATATCGCTCATATTTAATTTTATGTAATTTTATTTTATTGAATTATATATATATTTATATAGCCGTGTCCGTGTCCTACATTTTCAACATTTCAGGTGTCCACGTGTCCGTGTCCGTGTCGTGTTCGGTGTCGATGCTTCATAGGTCACAATCTCGTGTTAGATGGAGGGTACACTGTTGTAAATGTAGGATTTTCTGTGTGGTCTCAGTCTGAGTAAAAAATTGTATGCATGTGTATCTTTAAATAATTATTGTTGGTGTGTAAAGTGTCTGTTCTGTATTCGGGTTGTTTTGGCTTTCGTGACTGTGTTTCGATTGCCCAGTACGTAGTTCAGAAATTACTATGTGAATAAAGAACGCAATACTGGATATGCCTCACTCTAAGCTAGCAGCTTTGGCATTTGTATTTCAAGATAATAAGTTGGATGAAATTGGCCTTATGCATCTATGATTCATCCATACATGAATATAAAATAATAATAATAATAATAATAATAATAATAATAATAATAATAATAATAATAATAATAATAATTATTATTATTATTATTATTATTATTATTATTATTATTGTTATTATAACATTTATTTATGAAATTGGTCTTTTAATTAGTTTCAAATGGACACTATTTGTGAAAAAAATTATATGGTTTAATGGCCATGCTTTCGGTTAATTTCTATTGAATACAGCTAAATTTTTCTGTTTGTAGAAAGTAATTAATAAAACTTACATTATGTGTTACATTTTTATATATTGACTGGATCGCATGATAGTTGGAGAATATATATATAATAATTTCTCTTATATTAAACTTTTTTTTTTTTTTTTTTTTTTTTTTTTTTTTTTTTTATAGTTGAAACCACAGTAACCAATGAAATGGAAGAATCAATGCAAATGATGAAGGTATTTGTTTGGGATATAGTTTCGTTAGATTCCGCGTAATCTTAAACGGCCGTTTAAGATTGCTAATATGTATGTTAAGTCCAATTAAATGAATTTGGTTTATAACTCTATTCTATTTGCTAATTTTTTTAAATCTTAATGCATTTGGTTAATGAATATCTTTTTCTAATTAATAATCCTAATTTCTTAGGTGAAATTAATTAAAGAAAAATAAATATAAAGATTGAAAATTACTAATAATAATAAATTTCCAATAACTATTTTTAGTCTAAAAAATTATAAGGTTCATGCATGTCTCTTATCCCATCCATTGAGTGAATTTTCATTCTCAATGTAAATTTAAATTCATCTTAAATGTTAAAGTACATCAAAGACATTCGAAAGGTCTCCTTAAAAATCAGTTCATAAGGGGTGACCTACCCAATTATATAAGCACTTGTAATTCGTTAACCACCCGAAGGACTCTCAACATTAAAACCACGTGTCTTAATAAGCAATAAGAACAAAAGAGCAAATAATACAATGATAAAGAAGTCAAATTTCATTAAGAATCCCGAATCATAGATAACATTGAAATCCACCTAATTCCAACAAAAAAGAATTTAGTTAGAAATAGAAAAAAATAAACGAAACCAAATAGAAATGCAAAATGAATAAAAAAATTTGTTTTTTAATAGAAAAGTACACAACAGAAAGAAAACCAAAAACCTAATACCTTAGGGAAATAGTTCCCATGGCATCAGCTAACAAGAAAGATGACTAATGAGGAGGACGAATTTCATCCTGTTTTCTTCGTGTACCCACAATGTTTTGAGAGAAAGAGAGAAAAAGCGTCTCTAAGATAATGAGGAAAATTGAAAAAAAAAGTTCTCAATTCGCCAACAACCTCCTGGGGATAACTCATAACTCCACCAACCTGCTGTTTGGCTGTCGACACCTATTCAGCCCCTAACACCAAATCTACTACAATATATTTTTCTTATAGATAAATGTTAGTATTTAATATATTATGCCAGTGAACATATTCAAATCCAAAACTTTCTTATCACTTTCATTCTTATGCCCTTTCCCCAATCACCATACTACCTAAACATGCTTGGTCTAACCTGAGACGTAGGTAGACTATCATAAACCCTTTTGATTGGCTTCACTTATTTTCATAATGAAAATTAAAAAAAAAGTGATATATGGCTAAACATATGATTGAGAATTGAAAATGCTTTCATGTTAAATTAATTTTCCATTTGGTGTCTTTATTTGTAATATTTCAATTAAGTATCTTATTTTTTAAAATGTGTTTAATTTTATCTCATTTTAAGCTAACTTTAGTTCCATTTTTAAAAATATTTGAATCTAATAGAAAAAAGACTAAATTAAACTTATTTAAAAAACAAGAGATCTAATTCAACATTTTAAAAGTAATGGAATCAAATTGAACTTACAAAATAAATTGAGAAAAAAATACTATTTTAACCATGCTTTTCTTACGAAGAGAGGACAAACCTTACTAAGTGAGAATTCATGACACTTCCCTGTTACCTTGCCACATTAGGCCAAGTGTGCAAGAACATCACTATTCACTAATCGCATAGGTTTATCCTCTTCTGTCTACTCGTTGATGGAATTTCCTTCCCTCGTGGAATTGTAGTTTTCTTCTTCTTATCACTGATATTCTTCATGTAAACACAATGATATACACTTCTAATTTGTCTTCTATTCTTGTTTGCCAAAGACGGAAAGATAATGATGCACATACCGACCAACCGGATGAGAATTCCTGAATGATTTTTGTCCGCATTTATTGTCGGTTCACGTCCATCCTTTCAGGCCATAAATCGCGGGGTCCCGTACGTACATTCGTTGCATGGGTGGTAAATCTATAGTACGTAAGCAATTAAGTTTAACACTATATAGACCAAGGCTAAATTCAGATGAAGATACATCCTTCACTATCAGATAATTAAGCACTTAAATAAGTTTAAGTTAAACACACTATAATATCTTTCCTTGGCTGTATATCCTGAAAAGCTCACTCATGGAAAGTGTTTCTGCGGTATTGTGGTAACGGTCACGTTTGCGGGTAATGCGGCTGCTACGATGCGGATTGCGATTGTTACGGGGTGAAATTATTATGTTTTCATTAAAAATAAAATCAATTTTACATTTATTCTAATTATCGTCATATCTTTTTATTTATAACATAATAACATAATTTTTCATTCATTTTAAATTTGATATCTCCTAACATCCCATATAGTCAATCACATATTCACATTCCACTATTGTCTCTTAGAAATTCAAAAATAGAATATTGGAACCAAGTTTAATTTAATTTTGACAAAAAAAGTAGAATAGAATGGTGTTAAGGTTATGTTCACTACTAAAAAAAGTCCTTTTTACGACACGGATTCTACGACGATTGTGTACAACCAATGTAGATAGTGGTACAATGATATTTTTGTAATTATTGTGATTATAACATCAATATTACGACACATATTTTAAGACTGTTATTGAAAATCGCCTTAAAATGTTATACGAATTAAATTTTACGATAGGTTTGACTGAACAACCGTCGTAATTTAAAAATAAAAAATTAAAAAACCACGAACCCGCGCGTACTAGCTAGCCACCTCATTGTTTCTCCTTTTGCATTCAAGCCCTAGGTACCCTGTTCTTCGTGCTTTCGGTCCATTGAACCCTACCCTCTTCGTTGTTCACCATTGAACCCTACCATCTTTGACAATCTAGCAACGTATCCTAGCCTCTTCTCCTTCCATTGAACCCCACGACATTAATTGAGGAACTTTCTGGCTTGAACTTCCAAGTTCATGAAGAAATTCGTTTGAATCAACGAGTGGCAGTTCGTGAAGAAAGACATTGGAGTCACTGCGAAGAAACCAAGTTAGTGAAAAATTACCTTGTTTTAGTGAAGATAAGGTTGTCGTAGTGTTGAACAGAGGTCGCGGGTTCGATATAACCCTGTTTTGCTACTGATGTTTGGTAATGGTGGTTGCAGGAAAGATATTTGATGTATTGAATGAGTTGTTGGTGAACAACAGTTGATACCTAGTTCATTGGGTTGCAAACGAGTCAGTGAGTATTTGTTTATTTTGTCTGGTTCATGCATGTTAGTATGGTATCTTCATATATAGTTGATACTTAGGTTGATGCTGTTTAAGGAACTTGAGTTGAGTGGACTGAAGATTAATTATGTTGATGTTAACAATTTTTTATTTTGTCTTTAGGGAAATTTGTGTTTTCCTGCATTTATGTGTTTACAGTGTATCTAATTTTAATTTTAGGTGTACTAGATATAATACTGTAGGTTTTGTATTATATTTATCGGGGTTGGGTTATGGTAGCAGAAGAGCCATATTTCTTTAGTTATGTGGAATTCAAGTCTGCATTGTATTCATGGTCCTGACCTTGATCATATTTTCCTGAGTTCATGTCAACTTTTGTATTTGCCTCTTCCATAACTTCATCAATAGAGCAGTCTCTTCATGTTGATTCCCTTCATTTCTGTTCTGAGCTAATTGAACTTGCTCATTCAGTTCTCCATCTTCCATGAGAGTTGCATCTTTATGTACGTCCAAATCCATATTCGTGTAAGAAGTTTGATCCAGCACATCAGGCTTGAACCCAATGCAATGTGAATATGTTGCGTCTTTGTCCAAAGTTAGCTCATCAGCATTTTCTCCATCACCTATTTCATCTGGGGTTACAGTTTCATCGTCCTGAGCATCACCTTCATCACAATTACCATCCCCTGGTTCATTAGTTGTAGAGTCATCCTTGGCTCTTAATGATCTATTCCCTCCATCTCTGTAGTTGACCGAAGGTCCAAATTCATACTTTCGTCTTGTAATTGTGAAGTGGCCGTCAAACTTGAACGAAAGTACAACGACATGATTAGAGAGTTTAGTAACAAATGTACATTGTATTACAATAGAAACATGCAGTAGCCCCTACTGAGGAGAGGTATCAAAAAATGGTCTAGCATAATTAATTTGGCTATGTGATGGAAGATAATTTAGATGAAATGGAAGATAATATGATTAAAAATGAATCTATGTCGCTGTAGCCAACCCTAACTAGGGCCGGTTTCTTTAAACTTTTAAAAGAAAATGATCTTACCTATCAACTACTCATTTTTCTCAACAATTTACCCCCACAACTCTAAGATCGGAGTTCCCACACAAGTTGACAGAAACTGGATCGAAATTGTAGAGAGAAAAGCTTCTATTAACAGAATGGTGTACAAATCATTCCCTAGACTTTTGAGAGGCCTGGATTCTCCCACAACAATCTGAATTCTCTCTCAAATCACAAGATCAAATCTCACTCTGAACCCCTTTTCTTATTTATAGCCAACATGCCTTGTTTCTCCAATTATCTCAGTCCCGAACTAGCTAACTAACTAACTATGGTGGTTACCTATCACATGATCTCCCCTCATCCATTGTCAATGTGACTAAGAGTAGTTTTTTGGAGGAACTGTTTCATAAGGCAAGTACCCAACTCCGCATAAACACTGCTTATCATCATGAAACAAACTGGCAGCCGAGGTGGTAAAAAGATGTTTCAAGTTGTTCACGAGCTTGACTCAAATCAAGTTCGAGCTAGAAAAAAAATTATATTGATTCAGGTTTTGAACCGAATCAATTCCTATTGAGTCTAGTTGAGCTAAGCCAAATTCAACTCAATTTTACTCATTTCTAGTCCTATAATTAATGGTACAATGTATGATGTGTCTTAAGTTCTAACCATTAACCAAAGCAGGTGAGTCCTAATTATGTTTCTTTACAAACTACATTTTATATGCTTTTGCATTCAGTGAACCTAGGTCATCCACCATCAGAAAGTAACCAAAATCCAGATAAACCTTAAGATATCAAGTGCAGGGAATAATTTCAAGGAAAAGAAGTTGTTGCAAGAAACAATTGGAGAGGGTGAAACTTAGGAAAAAAAGGTGTGGTATAGAAACTGTTACCTGTAAACCAGAGAAGAATCCTGGAGTTAGAAACATGTGGCTTGAATCATCACACTCAAGATGACATCCCGCATAAACACAATCTTGCATGCTTAGCTGCCACTTCCAAGGCTTTCCTCTTCCTTCTTCAAGAATTGAGGGAATCAATAGCAGAGAATATGGATCTGATGGGTCTTGCTCATAACAGAGTTCAAGTTTTAACATCATCCTCACAAGGTCACTAGCATCTAAGTTCTCAAATACCTTTGAACCCATACCGGGAATAGGGCTTTGCAAACTTCCTCTTAAGATTTTTTCCAGTTCCTTCCTGCTAACAAATCCATTGTTTTCTGAGGAGTGTTGATAACTGCTAAATAATTGTGAATTAATAGTAAAGAATTAGTCAAATTTTGGCCTGAAATTAATTATTTAGTAGTTATTTGTGATTAAAAGTTAAAAAATTAATTAAATTGAATTTTTTGTTGCAGATACGAAAATTGGAGTTACATTAAGCAAAAAAGGCAACAAAAAGTGAAGAAAAAGAAGAAGTCTGAAGCAGGCCCAACCCAACACGCTCTCTAAGCGTGCGTCACGTGCTAAGCTCGCAAGGCAGTATAGGCGCTAAGCGAGGCGTTAAGCTCAAAGATGCAGAATCCTTTACGCACGCTAAGCGAGGGCCACGGGCTAAGCGCGCGATCCAACAGAAACACACGCTAAGCCTATAGCTCGCGCTAAGCGCGCGATCTGAACGCGCTAAGCGCGCTTACGAAGACCCAAAACCCACTTCAGCAGCTATAAATAGAGAGCCAGTCCAAGGGGAAAAACACATCTCGCCTCAGAGCACTTATCTCAGCATTCTAGGCCTGAGCTCTCCCTTTTCTCTCTATATTCTTTGTCTTTATTACCCCCATTCTTTCTTTCACCCCTAGTTGTAAAGCCCTCAATGGCCATGAGTGGCTAATCCCCTAGCTAGGGCCTGGCAGGCCTAAAAAGCCAACGATGTATGGTGTACTTCAAGAGTTATCAATGCAAAATAGGATTCATTCCAGGTTTTTCTGTTCTAATTTTTTTCTTTTATTCTTGCATTTATTTCTTGAATTTCTTTTGGGTTTTATTCGCTCGGGAGAGGGTATTTCCTAATAAGGGTTTAAGAATTAATGCATGCATCAGTTTTAGGGGTTATATGCTTGGGAAAGGGTAACACCTAATATAACATCTTAAGGAAAGAATCATCGGGTTAGCATTGCTAGGCATAGAATGATAACTCAATGCCCATGCATTTAGCAACATCTAGAACTTAACCTTAATGCATTTTAATTATTGAATCTTCGCAAAGGCATTTGGGAGATAGGTAGTTAAAATAAGCTTGTCATCGTGAGGCATCAGGGGCAAGTAAAGTTAATAGATGTGGGTAGAACTAATACAATTGCATTGGTAATGAATATCATATTTACATGCATCGTAGGCCAATTGGGTTTGTCCGGTCTTGGCATTTCTATTAATTGTCTTTCTAAAACTATTTGATCTAGTAATAGCAATTTACTTTTGCAACTATTCCTGTTTTTACTATTTGTTCTTTACTTGCAAATTGAAAAGTATTCGGTAAATTGCAATAAAATCCCTGTGGAAACGATACTCGGACTTCTGAGGTTTACTACTTAGAGCGATTTGGTACACTTGCCAAAGTCTCAACAAGTTTTTGGCGCCGTTGCCGGAGATTTTATTTTCGCACTTAATTGCCATACTATATCAGTTTGTAAGCCCAACTCTTCTTTTCTTGGCTTATTCTTTTAGTATTCTTTCTCTTCTCTTCTATTCTTTCTTTCTCCCATAATTGCACGGGTAGTGCCTTTTTGTTTTTATGCGACTTAGAACTGCATCTGGAGACGTTGTCCCTATTAACTTGGAAATTGAAGCTACTTGTCGGCGTAACAACGCTGCAAGAAGAAGAAGGAAACAAGACACAGAAGGAAGCAGTTACATCTCACCTCCTCTTTCTCCAAATCATACTGAAATGGACGCGAAACCAGCACGAAGAGTCACACTAGAGGACTTCTCTAAGACCGCCACTCCTCAGTTCTTCACAAGTATTGCAAGACCGGAGGTTCAAGCAGCCAATATCTTCTACCCGCACTCTCTTATTCAGCTAATCCAAGGGAACCTCTTCCATGGTCTTCCAAGCGAAGATCCATATGCTCATCTAGCCTCATACATAGAAATATGCAACACCGTCAAAATCGCCGGAGTCCCAGAAGATGCGATATGCCTTAACCTCTTCTCCTTTTCCCTAGCAGGAGAGGCAAAACGATGGTTGCACTCTTTCAAAGGTAACAACTTAAGAACCTGGAAAGAAGTAGTGGAAAAATTCTTAAAGAAGTACTTCCCAGAGTCAAAGACTGTCGAAGGGAAGATGGAGATTTCTTCTTTCCATCAATTCCTAGATGAATCCCTTAGCGAAGCACTAGACCGTTTCCACGAATTGTTAAGAAAGACACCGACACACGGATACAGCGAGCCAGTTCAACTAAACATATTCATCGATGGCTTGCGGCCTCAATCGAAACAGCTACTAGATGCATCTACAAGAGGGAAGATCAAACTGAAGACTCCCGAAGAAGCGATGGAGCTCATCGAGAATATGGCGGCTAGCAATCAAGCAATCCTTCGTGATCGTACTTATGTTCCCACGAAAAGAAGCCTCTTGGAACTCAACACGCAGGACGCGACTTTGGCACAAAACAAGCTGTTGATAAGGCAGATAGAAGCCCTTACCGAGACCCTCAGCAAATTGCCTCAACAACTACAAGAGGTAAGTTCTTCCTACTCTTCTGTTTTGTAGGTAGAAGGATGCCCCACATGCGGAGGAACCCATGAGCCTGGACAATGTGTAAGCCAACAAGACACCTCTCGAGAAGTAAACTATATGGGCATACCGAATCGCGGATTCTAGGGTTACAACCAGGGGAACTCATCTGGATTCCACCAAGGGGCAGCAGGATTCAATCACGGGCCAGTGGGATTCAATCAAGGAAGAAACTTCACATAAGGTTCAGGTTGGAGGAATAAGGGAAACCAATATAAGGAGCAAAGGAACCAACAACCATACCAACCGCCATACCAGCACCCTAGCCAAGGTCCGAATCAGCAAGAAAAGCCCACCAATATAGAGGAACTGCTGCTGCAATTCATCCAGGAGACACGATCACATCAAAAGAGCACGGATGCAGCCATTCGGAATCTGGAAGTTCAAATGGGCCAATTGGCATATGACAAAGCCGAACGGCCCACTAGAACTTTTGGGGCTAACATGGAGAAAAACCCGAAGGAAGAATGCAAGGCAATGTTGACTCGAGGGCAGAGAAGAGCACAAGAGGAGGGTAAGGTTGAAGAAGAAGACCGGCCAGAGGAAGAGAGGACAGAGATGCCATAAGAAGAAAGCAAAGAAGAAGAACAGAAGCTGGCATCACCACCTAAGACCAAGAGCCAGAAAACAAGGGAAGCCAAGAAGGAAGAACCACCAGCCCTACCATAAGATCTCCCATATCCTATGGTACCCACCAAGAAGAACAAGGAATGTTACTTCAGACATTTCTTGGAAATATTCAAAGGGCTGGAGATCATTATGCCATTCGAGGAAGCCTTACAGCAGATGCCCCTCTACTCCAAATTTATGAAAGACATCCTCACCAAGAAGGGGAAGTACATTGAGAACGAGAACATTGTGGTAGGGGGCAATTGCAGCGCAATAATACAGAGGAAGCTACCCAAGAAGTTTAAGGACCCCAGAAGTGTTACCATCCCATGCACCATAGGGAAGGAAGCGGTAAACAAGGCCTTCATTGATCTAGGAGCAAGTATCAATCTGATGCCCTTGTCAATGTGTAAAAGAATCGGGAATTTGAAGATAGATCCCACCAAGATGACGCTTCAACCAGTAGACCACTCGATCAAAAGACCATACGGGGTGGTAGAAGATGTCCTAGTCAAGTTACACCACTTCACTTTTCCGGTGGACTTTGTCATAATTGATATCGAAGAAGACACGGACATTCCCCTCATCTTAGGCAGACCCTTCATGCTGACTGCCAACTGTGTGGTGGATATGGGGAATGGGAACTTGGAGTTGAGTATTGACAATCAGAAGATCACCTTCGACCTGTTCAAGGCAATGAAGTACCCATAGGAGGGTTGGAAGTGCTTCAGAATGGAGGAGATAGATAAGGACGACGTCAGTATTCTCGAGACACCACAGTCTTAGTTGGAGAAAGCAATGGTAAATGCTTTAGACTGTCTAACCAGTGAAGAAAAAGAAGATCTAAAGGCTTGCTTGGAAGACTTGGATCGACAAGACAGTATTCCTGAGGGAGAAGCCAGATTTGAGACGCTAGAGAAGGAAGTTCCGTCTGAGAAGAAGAAGATAGAGTTGAAGATATTTCCCGATCATCTAAAGTATGTGTTCTTGGAAGAAGATAAACCTGTAGTAATCAGTAACGCACTCACAACAGAGGAGGAAAACAAGTTGGTTGATGTCCTCAAGAAACACAGGGAATCAATTGGATGGCATATATCGGATCTCAAGGGAATTAGCCCTGCATGCACAGAATAATGATGGAAGAGGACTACAAGCCAGTCCGACAACCCCAGAGGCGGCTGAATCCAACAATGAAGGAAGAGGTAAGAAAGGAGGTACTCAAGCTCTTGGAAGCTGGCCTCATATACCCCATCTCTGACAGCGCTTGGGTAAGCCCAGTACAGGTGGTTCCCAAGAAAGGTGGAATGACAGTGGTACGAAATGAGAAGAATGACTTGATACCAACACGAACTGTCACTAGCTGGCGAATGTGTATCGATTATCGCAAACTGAATGAAGCCACACGGAAGGACCATTTCCCCTTACCTTTCATGGATCAGATGCCGGAGAGACTTGTAGGGCAGACATACTACTGCTTCTTGGATGGATACTCAGGATATAATCAGATCGCGATGGACCCCAGAGATCATGAGAAGACAGACTTTACATACCCTTTTGGCGTCTTTGCTTACAGAAGGATGCCATTCGGGTTATGTAATGCACCAGCCAAATTTCAGAGGTGCATGCTGGCCATTTTTTCAGACATGGTGGAGAAAAGCATCGAGGTATTTATGGACGACTTCTCGGTTTTTGGACCCTCATTTGACAGCTGTTTAAGAAACCTAGAGATGGTACTTCAGAGGTGTGTAGAGACTAACTTGGTACTGAACTAGGAAAAATGTCATTTCATGGTTCGAGAGGGCATAGTCCTAGGCCACAAGATCTCAACTAGAGGGATTGAGGTTGATCAGGCGAAAATAGACGTCATCGAGAAGCTGCCACCACCATTGAATGTTAAAGGTGTCAGAAGTTTCTTAGGGCATGCAGGTTTCTATAGGAGGTTTATCAAGGATTTCTCGAAGATTGCCAGACCCTTAAGTAACCTGCTGAATAAAGACGTGGTTTTCAAGTTTGATGAAGAATGTTCAGCAACATTCCAGACACTGAAGAATAAGCTCACCACTGCACCGGTAATGATTGTACCCGACTGGAATAAAGATTTTCAACTAATGTGTGATGCCAGTGATTATGCAGTAGGAGCAGTTCTGGGTCAGAGGCACGACAAAGTATTCCACGCCATCTACTATGCTAGCAAGGTCCTGAATGAAGCACAGTTGAATTATGCAACCACAAAAAAGGATATGCTAGCCATTGTCTTTGCCTTGAAAAAGTTCAGGTCGTACTTGATAGGGTCGAGGGTCACCATTTTCACAGATCATGCTGCCATCAAGCACCTGCTCGCCAAAACAGACTCAAAGTCGAGGTTGATTAGATGGGTCCTGCTGTTACAAGAATTTGACATCATCATCAAGGACAAGAAAGGATCCGAGAATGTGGTAGCCGATCATCTATCTCGGTTGCAGAATGAAGAAGTCACCAAGGAAGAACCAGAGGTAAATGGTGAATTTCCTGATGAGTTTCTTTTGCAAGTTACCGCTAGACCTTGGTTTGCAGACATGGCTAATTACAAAGCCACGAGAGTCATCCCAGAGGAGCTTAATTGGAGTCAAAGGAAGAAATTCTTGCACGATGCACGCTTCTATGTGTGGGATGATCCTCATCTGTTCAAGGCAGGAGCAGATAATTTACTAAGGAGATGCGTCACAAAGGAGGAAGCACGGAGCATTCTTTGGCACTGCCACAGTTCACCCTATGGCGGTCACCACAGTGGGGACAGAACAACAGCAAAAGTGCTACAATTAGGTTTTTTCTGGCCCTCTATTTTTAAAGATGCTTATGAGTTTGTGCGTTGTTGTGATAAATGCCAGAGAACAGGGGGGATATCTCGAAGAAATGAGATGCCTTTGCAGAATATCATGGAAGTAGAGATCTTTGACTGTTGGGCCATAGACTTCATGGGGCCCCTGCCTTCGTCATATGGAAATGTCTACATCTTGGTAGCTGTGGATTACGTCTCCAAATGGGTGGAAGCCATAGCTACGCCGAAGGACGATGCCAGGGTAGTAATCAAATTTCTGAAGAAGAACATTAGTGATGGGGGAACGCACTTCTGCAACAATCAGTTGAAGAAAGTCTTGGAGCACTACAATGTCCGACATAAGGTGGCCACACCTTATCATCCTCAAACAAATGGCCAAGCAGAAATCTCTAACAGGGAGCTCAAGCGAATCCTGGAGAAGACAGTTGCATCATCAAGAAAGGATTGGGCCTTGAAACTCGATGATACTCTCTAGGCCTATAGGACAACGTTCAAGAACCCCATCGGCTTATCACCATTTCCGCTAGTGTATGGTAAGACATGTCATTTACCTGTAGAGCTGGAGCACAAAGCATATTGGGCTCTCAAGTTGCTCAACTTCGACAACAACGCATGCGGGGAAAAGATGAAGCTACAGATGCTGGAATTAGAAGAGATGAGACTGAATGCCTACGAGTCATCCAAAATTTATAAGCAAAAGACGAAGGCATATCATGATAAGAAGCTACAGAGGAAAGAATTCCAGCCAGGGCAACAGGTATTACTCTTTAACTCAAGGCTAAGGCTATTCCCAGGTAAGCTGAAGTCCAAGTGGTCAGGGCCATTTATCATAAAAGAAGTCAGACCTCACGGAGCAGTAGAATTGATAGACCTTAGAGAAGAGAACTTCGAGAAGAAATGGATCGTCAATGGACAGCGCTTGAAGCTGTATAATGGAGGACAACTAGAGCGATTGACGACCATCATCTACCTAAATGACCCTTGAGAAGGCCTACTGTCTAGCTAAAGACAACAAACTAAGTGCTGGTTGGGAGGCAACCCATCATATTTTGTAAAAATGAAGTTATTTTTTATTCTGAAAAAAAAGGCCCAACAGGTGCAAATAGCAAATAGGAGGTGCAAAAAGAAAAGGCCCAAATAGGTGAAGACAGCAATAGGAGGGGTGCCAATAGAAAAACTGAAGTGGGCTGCACGAAGCTGCGCGCGACCTCGCGCTAAGCGCCCAGGTACGTTTTTAATTTTTGAATTTTGAAATTCTGAGGGATACCAAGGGACACTTTCCTTGGGGCGCTTAACGGCCAAGTGCGCGCTAAGCGAGCAAGCCATAAATTGCTGGACAGTTTTCGAAATTGTCCAACCCCTCAGCTGCTCCTTCATTTTAATTTAAAAAATTTTAACTACCTCATTTTTCTTTCTTCTTTTCTTCTACGCGCTATCACTCCTTTCACCCTCATTCTCTGCATTCCTTTTTCTGAGCATACTTGCTTTGTTGTGCCTTTTCACACGTTCTTCACAAATGAAGGTAGGATTGTGGTTCTAGATTATTGCTAAACTAAGTTGTAAGGACTATCACGCTAAGCTCTGCCAGAGGCTTAGCGAGAACAAGCACGAGGCGTGTACAGCGAGCTAAGCCGCTGCAAGACAGAAGAACAAGAAAATGATGCACGCGCTTAGCCTGCGCCTCGCGCTAATCGCGCTCATGCATCTGGGCGAACGCGCTAAGCGCCCACCCTTGGCGCTAAGCATGTGCCAGCAGCAGGAAGAGGGTGCTAAGCGCGGGGCTGGGCCTTAGGGCCCATCAGCCTCGTGCCTTACTCTTTGCACCCCCACTTCTACTATCCACACCCCTTCTGATTACTTTCTACACCCCTTTTTTACTAACTGCACCTCTATTCTGATTACTTTTTGCACCCCCTTGGTTGCTAACTTCAGTTTGTTTTTCTTGTTTTTGTTTTTTCAGATGGCCTCCCACAAACACCGAGCCGTGCCCACACCCGGGGAAACGTCCAACTAGGACTCTTCCCATTTCACTTCAAAGACAGCTTGTCACAGATATCAGGACAACATTCAGCTCCGGAACATCCTTCCAGAGAGGAATGTCAAGCTCGCACCCGGGATGTTTGATGAGTTCCTCCAGGAACTCTAGAGACACAGATGGGACCAAGTTCTGACCCGACTTCCAGAGAAGCGGATTGATGTTGCTCTGGTGAAGGAGTTTTACTCCAACCTATATGATCCAGAGGACCACGGTCCGAAATTTTGCAGGGTTCGAGGACAGGTCATGCGATTTGATGCTGAGACGATTAATGACTTCCTCGACACCCCGGTCATCCTGGCAAAGGGAGAGGATTATCCAACATACTCCCAGTACCTCCGCAGGCCTCCAGACCATGACGCCATCCTATCCGCATTGTGTACTCCAGGGGGGCGATTTGTTCTGAATGTTGATGGGCCCCCCTGGAAGCTGTTGAGAAAGGATTTGACGACACTCGCTCAGACATGGAGTGTACTTTCTTATTTTAACCTTGCACCTACTTCTCACACCTCTGATATTAATGTTGACAGGGCCCGACTCATATATGGTTTGGTGATGAAGATGGACCTGGATGTGGGCAGCCTCATTTCTCTTAAGATCAGTTAGATCGCCCAGTCCAGCACTTCCAGGCTTGGGTTCCCAGCGTTGATCACAACACTGTGTGAGATTCGGGGGGTTGTCTCTGATACCCTGATTTTTGAGTCACTCATTCCTGTGATCAACCTTGCCTACATTAAGAAGAACTGCTGGAACCCCGCCGAAACATCTATCACATTTCAGGGGACCCGCCGCACACGCACCAGAGCTTCGGCGTTGGCATCAGAGGCTCCTCTTCCATCCCAGCATCTCTCTCAACCTTCTTCCCTGCGGCCACGGCCTCCAGTTCCATCCACCTCCGCACCTCCAAACATGCATGGACAGATGCTCATGTCCTTGTACCAGGGACAACAGATCATCATCTAGGACCTGCATCGATTGTCCCTACATTTGCAGATGGATCCGCCACTCACGACTCCAGAAGCCTATCATCCGCAGGTCGCCTGGCCAGGAGACCAGCCTTCCACTGACAGGGGGAAAGAGCTTTCTGGAGCCGCCGCTACTGAGGATCCTGCAGTCGATGAAGACCTCATAGCTGACTTGGCTGGCGCTGATTGAGGCCCATGGGCAGACTTAGGCGGAGGCAGTTGATCTTATCTTTTGATGTTTTCTTTTATATTATGTTTTATGTTATGTTTTTATGTTTTGTTTTATGTAGTCTATTTGGTAATTAAAAATAGGTAGTAGTAATAATATTAGTATTTCAGTATGTGTTTTCTGAGTAATAAGTGCATGATAACTCAAGCAGTCATAATTCTTTAGCTTGTTCTGAAAGGTTCAAACACTTGAGATGCCACTGATCCTTGGAGAAACACTGGTTCTGGAAGCACAAGTCAGGTCAAGAAATGGAACATGAACAGCACAGAATGGAAAGGTTAGCTTGATGGAACAAGGTAATAACTGGTACGTCGAATACTTGCTTAAGTCTCGGTGAGAGTGTGAACTTAATTGTGAGAGAAACGCCTGTTTTTAAGTCCCTGGTTTTGCATCATTCTTAGACTGTTAGAATAGTTACTTAAGGTGGATATGATCAAGGCCATGTTTGTTTTGTTTACCTACTTAGCCAAAAAGCCAACCCAGCATAATTTTACCCCTTGCACCCATGATTGAGCCAACTGATTATTTTGAATTAACCCTTGAGCCAATTAAACAGAATCCTGACCTTTTAGGATTTTAAGAGAGCAAAAATGGGTTATAAAGGTCTTAATTTGGGGGATTTTGGGAAATAGGCAACCAAGACAATAAGTACAGCACACAAAGTAGGACACCTTTTACAAACAATAGGCCCAATTTCGAAAAAAAAAATGATGAAGAGAATTTAATAAGGGGCAGAAACAAAAGAGCAAGAGAGGTGTCAAAAGAAAAGTGTTGCGGGGAAATAAAAGGGCTAAGTAAAAAGGCCTAGGCAGAATTGGAAATTTTTGCTCTCTTTTAATCCTAACTTTGAATTTCCAAGAAAAACCATGATTTTTTGTAAGTCAGGCCCCGATACAAGCCAATAAAGTCCTTAGTGATCCACCAAAGGTAATTAGAGATAACTGTAACTGAGATGAAATGCAAAACTTTGGAGTCTTACTTGCAGGTTGTTATCAAATTGCAAACACTAAACCAGACACTTGTGACCAGAGTGAAACACCAGCCTTGTGAGGAAAGTAAGGCAAGCCAAATTTGATTGAGTCCCATATGACTAATTGATTCAATTCTTGTGTTGTGATGCTTTCATTTTAAGATGTTGACAGATGCGGAAAGGACCAATGAAAGAAGAAGGAACTGAAGCCATTGATAGTGTTGGAATATTTAAGAACTTGCTTGAGAATTTACTTGTTTTTATTTTTGGTTTGCATGGGGACAAGAAAAGTTTAATTTAGGGGATTTTGATAACTGCTAAATAATTGTGAATTAATAGTAAAGAATTAGTCAAATTTTGGCATGAAATTAATTATTTAGCAGTTATTTGTGATTAAAAGTTAGAAAATTAATTAAACTGAATTTTTGGTTGCAGATATGAAAATTGGAGTTACATTAAGCAAAAAAGGCAACCAAAAGTGAAGAAAAAGAAGAAGTCTGAAGTAGGCCCAGCCCAACACGCGCGCTAAGCGCGCAAGGCAGTACAGGCGTTAAGCTCGAAGATGCAGAATCCGTTACGCACGCTAAGCGAGGGCCACGCGCTAAGGGCGTAATCCAACAGAAACACACGCTAAGCCTGCAGCTCGCGCTAAGCGCGCGATCTGAAAACGCTAAGCGTGTGGTGTCACGCTAAGCGCGCTTACGAAGGCCCAAAGCCTAATTCAGCAGCTATAAATAGAAAGTCAGTCCAAGGGGAACAACACATCTCGCCTCAAAGCACTTCTCTCAGCATTCTAGGCCTGAGCTCTCCCTTTTCTCTCTATATTCTTTGTCTTTATTACCCCCATTCTTTCTTTCACCCCTAGTTGTAAAGCCCTCAATGGCCATGAGTGGCTAATCCCCTAGCTAGGGCCTGACAGGCCTTAAAAGCCAATGATGTATGGTGTACTTCAAGAGTTATCAATTCAAAAGAGGATTCATTCCAGGTTTTTCTGTTCTAATTCTTTTCTTTTATTCTTGCATTTATTTCTTGAATTTCTTTTGGGTTTTATTCGCTCGGGAGAGGGTATTTCCTAATAAGGGTTTAAGAATTAATGCATGCATCAGTTTTAGGGGTTATACACTTGGGAAAGGGTAACACCTAATAGAACATCTTAAGAAAAGAATCATCGGGTTAGCATTGCTAGGCATAGAATGATAACTCAATGCCCATGCATTTAGCAACATCTAGAACTTAACCTTAATGCATTTTAATTATTGAATCTTCGCAAAGGCATTTGGGAGATAGGTAGTTAAAATAGGCTTGTCATCGTGAGGCATCAGGGGCAAGTAAAGTTAATAGATGTGGGTAGAACTAATACAATTGCATTGGTAATGAATATCATATTTACATGCATCGTAGGCCAATTGGGTTTGTCCGGTCTTGGCATTTCTATTAAATTGTCTTTCTAAAACTATTTGATCTAGTAATAGCAATTTACTTTTGCAACTATTCCTGTTTTTACTATTTGTTCTTTACTTGCAAATTGAAAAGTATTCGGTAAAGTGCAATAAAATCCCTGTGGAAACGATACTCGGACTTCCGAGGTTTACTACTTAGAGCGATTTGGTACACTTGCCAAAGTCTCAACAAGTGTCGCTTCCTAACATTCAACTTTATCAGCTGACCAAGTGCCTCACCACAGAACCACTCACAATCTAAAATTAGAAACCCCAACTCATCAAAGTAAACCACCTCACCAATGTGATGAAGACAGGTAGCAATAGCTCTTCTCTTCATTTCCACCCTCTCTTTATTATCATTTCTTGATCGAATTCTCAACGACGGGACTTTAACTTGGCATAGCTCACCAAACTCCTTCCACTTCATTGCTGGCTTGTTGTAGTTCTCAGATCTCCAGTCTGATAAAATTTGTATCAAATTGTTGCAATGTTGATAAAACTCGCGGCACTCTTTGGAGAATTGTCTTGCTTGTCTTTCGGATATGATGAGTGAGTTTACTAACTGATGCTGATGATCTTGCATCAACTGTGAATACAATTGGGTAGAATTCAACATAACCTTGGAACTTGTCTCTCAATCTCTGAATTGAATCTACTATGTGCTGCAAATTTGGTGATGGTTGGTTGATTTTATCAAAATGTGCGAGTACAACAGCAACACTTGGTAGCATGCATTGTTGTATTGCCCTTTTAGAGTTGGAAACTATGAACCTGAGCCAATATTGCAAGTCTCCTTCAATTTCAGTTGAACTTTTTGGTTCTTTGTTGCTTGGTTTTCTGAATAAACTTGATATGATGATGAAAAATGATGCACTTCCATGCCCTGGGAACATAAGATCATGGAGGGATAAAAACTCATGCTGACCAGCAAGGTTCCATATTGAAATCCTTGTATCCTCATCCTTGAAAGTTTTTATCTTCATTCCTGCTATCTTGATAGCCTGCTCCACTGGGTTCACAATTGTTCTGACTTGATCGAAGTAGGGAAGTCATGAAGCAAAGAAATTTTGTGATATTGAATGACAAAGTGTGGTTTTGCCTGAAAAATATGAAATTAAACTATTAACTATGGTTCAAGTTGATCTGTCATTAGCTTGTGCTGATATGAAAAGAATGGAGCTTAATTTGGTTCCATGAACTTATTTTACTTATATAGTATTGAGATAGTGTGCCATGAAATGAATCAATAGTAAAACATTTGTTTATATTATAAAAAACCTGAAGCCTGAGTTGTAGAGTTGACACATCAGCATGAACATTCTTTCTTATCATGCCATGTCAGCATGAACATTGTTTGTTATGAAACCACATCATCCATCCTTCATTCTATTATAATTCTCACTTTAATATTTAATTTATTGAACAGAATGTTTCAGTTATGATACTTCTTAACTAAGTATAATTATTGATAAATAAGTGATAAATACTGAATTCCACAATACAGTTCATTTAAGAAGATAGAACAATGGTGAAGACATAAGTATTTTTTGGCTATCTAAAAATTTAAGGTCGAGAACGTTGGAGAAAAGATGGTAAGGTATACCAAGAAAGGCACTATCACAAGTGATATTAAACACAAACTACACTTGGATCAGTAAGATTAACAGAATAGGTTAAATAAGTTATGCATTTTATTTTCTTTAAAAAGGTACATGTGGTGAAATTATTTATAGAGAAACCAAAATGTCAGGGTCATTTATTTCCTTTAAAAACTGGAGAGTTCCTCTCAAGGTGTTGTTGAACGAAGACAAAGATTAGTGTTTTGACTTTTGAGTAGAATTTCTTTGTATTTACTATGTTAGTGTTTTTGAAGTGTGAAACTGTGAATATTCACATCATTTACCGACTTTATGTAGGTTGTTTATGGCTGGCTGAAAAGGATGACTCCTGTGAATAGTGCATCTTCTTGGCAGTCATACAATGAACAAGATAAAGTATCTTTCAACTTATCACACTTCTTAAAGATAAAGTATTGAAATGTTAATGTAGTACATACAAAATGTTTCCATCCTCTCTCCATCTAATCAATATTGATGTCCTTTGTTTTCTTGATAAGTTTCTATCTATTATGATTTCTTGATATATGCTAGCAATCCTCATTTCTTATTGATGAGAAAGGAGTTGTCTGTGTGTCTGTTGTGATCGGCTTTTCTTTTCGTTTTTGGGTCTTCGGTTTTTATTTTATTTTAATGTGATGAGCAAAAACTGATTCTTTTTTATTTTTTGTTCCTTGTTTTTGCAGCAATATGAACCCGGATATACAGCAGCCCCAAAGAAATCGCAAGTAGCTGATGCAGCAACGACCATTAGGTATTCCCGCATTATATGCTTATTTTTTCGTATGATTGAATTGATTTCACATGCTTATGTTAAATTTAAGTATTAAAACACAATTTTAATGTTTTTGGTTACAACGTGTCGAAGTGACTCAACTTTGCCGCGTGCAATTCAATCAAAGTGAAATTATGTGCCTTGCAACCAATTGTTTAGCCTTAATCGTATCACAATTCTAAAATTGGCACCTTGACTAAGCTAAGTTGGCACAGTTTTTCTCTCAAACCCAATTTTTTATTATCTTTTAGGTGCAGAAAAGTTGTTTCTTGATTATTTGTGGAAAAATTGACAAATAGTCTAAAGGCTCATTTTTAATTCGTTGGTGGTGTATTACATTACAGGGATAGCCTGCAAATTTCAAGGATCGAACAAGAACCGTTAAATACAAGAATAGTGGGTATAGTTGAAGGAAACAATTACTCTGAATGCACGTATGCTTCGGATAGAACCGCGGCTTGTTGTCGATCCCTGGCTTTAGCAGTAAGCATTATTTTCTTATATACTTTTTTTATATTGAGTTTTTTCATAGTACTTGTTAAAGATTTTCGAAAACAAAGTATTGAATGAAAAATATATATCTTTTTCTTTTTTAGATTTTTTGTTTCGTAGTGGGTGATGAGTAAATCTTAACTTGATTCAGATTTTTTGTTTCGTAGTGGGTGATGAGTAAATCTTAACTTGATTCAGATTTTTTAAATGCAAGTGAACAGTGTGCGAGGCAACTGGCATTGCGGTACTTGTATGCCTAATTTTGTTGAATTATGATTAATTGGTCTGAAATTGGGCACTTAAAAAATTGAAGGAGCCAAAAACTCCTACATTGCGGTACTTGTACTTTCCTGAATTACGTTCCTTTCAAGAACATATTTCCTTAGTGTTCCATTTCTCTTAGTTGTTGCTGAAGTTTTTTTCCATTGAACCATGTACATCTTTAAAACTTTTTTTCTTTTCACCTATATTTATAATTATAGCAAGATGATTGCCATTGTATTGAATTCAAAAAGTTAGGCTGGTTTTCTTTAAGCATATTAGTGTTCTTTCTCTATGTAAAGGCTAAGATGAATTACAACATTAACATTAATGAATGTGTTGAAGATTCTGAAGTGAAATTTTGAAGCTTGAAACATATATTTTGAAAAATTCTGAATCCCTTACTTTCTTAAAACTGCATAGCTCCCTTAAAAATAGGTGCTTAATTTCTAGTACATTGGCCTAGTTTCACTGGAATTGACTTTTTTGCCTTGTGGTCTTAGTTCTGAAATAGTAGGATTGAATGTCTTACTAAACTTGAATGAATGAATGAACTGATGGAGTATGAAATTTCCCGTACTTTTGGTCATTTATATTATGCTTGGTCATTGGGCAATTTGAATACACTCTGCTGGGCAATTGGTTCTATATCAGGTCCCATGATGGAAGAACAGGTACTGTGAACTTCATGCTTTAGCTTAATTGATACTGATTATTATTAGAGTATTCTTCTGGTTAACCCACCTGTTCAATCAAAACTTGAAATATATAGGATTAAATTGAATCAACCCAACTTTTTTTATTTTTTCCGGGGCAGGGGTGATGGCGGCTGATTTTGATTTTGTGTGATGGTGGGAATTGAATAGCCATGAAATTTCATTTGCCATATACTTGGCATGTCCCCATTACAATTTTTTTGGTTAAGCCATCGTGATGATATTATAAATAACCATGTTTACGATGTTAATGTTCTCTTGTATATTGTTTGAGGGGATGGAGGCTGGGAATTATTTATTATACTTATACACACATAATTCAGTTTCTTTTTTTTTTTTTTAACTTGGTACTGTATCAATTTTTGTCTGAATTTTAATTTGTGTAGTTGAGCATGCTGCATTAAAGATCAATTGTTTCTCTGTTCTTATTTGTTTTCCAATTACATCTTTTGATATTTCTAAATTTTAAGCTTTAATTTGGAGAATGAAATGTAAAGATATGGATTGCAGGGCTATCATGGGGACACATCAGCAACTTTCTATTGTGGAGATGTTGATGATATAGCTAAAAAACTAGTTCAGGTACCATTTTGTCTTCATGCCACCAATGGTTGTGATTTGTTGCTATTGTGTCTTCATACTGGCGCACACTCTTAATCTGTTTCTCGATATAATATACTTCAATTGTTTCTTCCTATATTTTTAAAGTAGAATCTATGTATTCTTTCCCACCAAGAGTGAAAAAGCTACTCTGATTGTACTATATTTGCTATTTACAAGTATGGTACAATTTTTTTGGCCCTTTAGTTTTGGATCCTGAATTGGGAATGATTTAAATCTGAAGAAAGGATTTTATCAATATATGTAGATATTCTTGTCATGCATTGATCCCACAATGGATAGTTACATCTTTTCAAATAAAAAATGTTTGTGTTTTGTTAAATATTTGTATGTTTAAATGCAGTTCCTAGGGACTTCAGATTGCTGAAGGAGATTGAACGTGGTGAAAAAGGAATTGGAGATGGCACAGTTAACTATGGAATGGATGATGGTGATGACATTTACATGCGCTCTTGGACTATTGGCCCCCATAATGTAAATATTTCTTTGTTCACTCTGTAGATTCATCCTTATCGATGTTACCCAAAATTGGAAATATAATTGATAAAAACAATTAAAAAAATCTAAACAGTGATGAGTTAAGTGGGCATTTTTTGTCCAAATTTAAGAATTGGTTGGATGCTTGTGAGCACTAACTTATAATGGAAAGTGTTATTGCTATTTTGAAGTTTGTTTTGTGATAATAATAGGAATTTTTTTTTTGGATTTCTTTAGTTTGGAATATATATGCCTTCCTATTTTCTGTTATAGTTGGATTGACTTAGCATATTTATATGGTAAAGAAGTCTGTGCCTCTACTGTATGAAAATTTGTTTATAAGGTTATCTTTTATATATAAAATAATGTACTTGCTTTCATTTTTTTATAGTTAAAAAAGTCTGTTTGCAGATCCTATAATTGTGTTATTCTCATTTATCTTTTCTCTGTCAGGCTGTACATGAAGGAAGAATTTATCAACTGAAGTTGTTTTGTGATAAAGACTACCCAGAAAAGTCCCCTAGTGTTCGGTTTCATTCACGGATCAACATGACTGGTGTTAATCATGAAACAGAAGTGGTATCATTTATAATTTTCCACATGCTTTTGTTTTATAAATATTTTTTCAAAGCACAGGTTGAATCAGCTCCATCTTGCGACACGTCTCATGTTTATGATTATGAGAAAATTTAGTCTGTTTTATTGGCTTAATAACTAATTATCTGTGTGACAATATTTATAGACTTGAATGAAATAGGTTGAACCAAAGAAATTTGGTCTTCTAGAAAATTGGCAAAGAGAGTACACCATGGAGGACATATTGACCTAGCTGAAGAAGGAAATGGCCGCTCCTCATAACCGGAAGCTTGTCCAACCTCCAGAAGGTACCTACTTTTACCATCCAAGATTGTATACACGTTGGATCGAATTGCAATGGCCGCTCCTCATAACCGGTGAGGTTTAGTTTTGGAAGAAGGGTATAATAGAGTTTCGGGGGGTCCATTTTCAACTCTAATGATGCGCGAATGGTAAAGTGGCAATGGTGTGCTGGGGGTGGGGGTGTGTTAGGTACTAGGACAAAGGGAAGGCCTTGTATTTGAGAACAAGGTAAAACTCCTATTCTAAACTACTAAAAAATTAAGTGCAAATTTCTCTTCTTCTCCTCATTTCTACTGGTGATAGCTTATTTATAGATGAGCACATTTTGGATAATGGACCCACATGGTCAGCTAGCACTACACATCTAACAAACTAGCACTAAAACGATTACAATAGAAATGGAAAGGTGGATAAAAGATAATAACAAACTGATATATGCAATAGTAACAGAATGATATGCAGAGGATATTCTTTGTTAGTATATTCACACGTAGTCACCTAGATGAGTGACCCTCTTGGGTTTGTCGTGAGGTTTGCTGCAGCTAGTGTTGCTAACAGGGTGAATGGCAGATGGTGGGTGGTTGGCGCTATTGGAAAGAGTCTGTGATGAATGTGAGTTGATATAAGTGTAGGATTTACAAAGGCTTGCATGTGCTATCCAAGGTTATTCTCGGATGGCCTTGGGAAGAGCCTAAGTTATGGTAGTGGATATGAGTTGGTGTTTGTGTTGTTGGATTTAGGGTTGAGTTAGGTTAACATGCTTTGTGAGAGTAGAGATCGATAAGAAGAAACTCAAATAGCAGGTAGGAGGAGATGAAGATTTTTTTAGTGGTTTGTTTTTGTTAAATAAAATAAAGATAGGGTGGATTTTTAATTATTATTTTAAAAATTAAATACAAACGAAATACTAGCGCTTATAAGGGAAAATAAAAAAAGTATCACGATGAAACTTTTTGAAGCCTAGGCTACCACCCACTATCTCCTTTTCTATAAAATTAAAACGTGCATGCAAGACATGCATATTGCATAAGAGCAATTTTAACAAGGGTTGCAAAATCGCTACGTGGAAGTTTCTTATCGAATTAAAACTTTACAATTAATTTTTGTAGGTTCCACCACGTTTTGTAGTAATGTAACCAAGTATGGTCCGTGGGACACCTCGAAAATGAAATACGACTTGCACTCTTTATTGGTTTTAATTATAAGAGGACAAACTTACATGAATCAGTTACGTGAGGTATCAAAAATTGGCTGGGTTGGAAAACTTAGAGGAAAAAATTAAGAAATTAAAAAATTATATGATATATGCTAAATATGTTATTGATCTTTCAAGATATTTTATTGAAAAATTGTTAAGTGTCCTCAGATCATACATGACGTTATTTATCATTCCGACCAATAATTAGATCTTAAAAATGAATATATCTTTAATTTAATAAATATAATTAATTGAGACTATGGATGACATTGTATTACTTAATAATTTTTTGCTTTTATGACACAAAAGGACAAACATAACTTAGATTTCATGACCTTTTGCGAAATTAGATCAAGTACTTGCTCGTGGAAGACATGGGTCAGTTACAATATTTATCCTTTTCTGACTACACATTACGGGAATCCCTCGTCATATTCTTTTGTAGTTATCTTCTTATCACTTCTATCCTCGGTGGAAACATAAATCCACGTACGTAGGTATTACGTTACAATGATATTCAAGCACTTCTCTCATTTCTCTTTTTGCTTCCTAAGGAGGAAAAAGCAATTAGTGCACTGTACACAGACCGACCAATCCATTAGACAATTCGAAAACGGTTTCGTGAATTGATGTCGGTTCACCTAAATTTTCTCTTCGCAATAAAAAGTGGGGTCCGAACGAACTTCCATTGCATGGGAGTGAACTCTATATAAGACCAACGCCAACTTCAGATAAAGGCACATCCTTCACGACCACATAAGCAATTAATTAAGCACTCTAAAACATATCTTTATTTCCTTGTCTACATATCTTGAAAAACTCAATCATGGCTAGTGTTTCTTCGGTTTTAGCTCCATTTAGAAGGTAAGGAAGTTAGTTGTAACTTCACCTCATTATTTTCATATAGATAGATAAGTAGATGCAAAAAATTGTCTCTCAAACAAAAAAATAATAAGAGAAAATAAAGTGAGTTTTTCCATGAGTTAATTTTAGCTTACGAAATAACGTATATTTCATTTTTATTATTATTTTTTTTCTTTTAGAAATATTTCTTTGAATAAATTTATCTAATTAGCAGACCTAAAATAGAATATGTACGACTTGCTAGCATAACATGCCAATGCCATGCAGGCTTGATGGGAAGGTGGCGATTATCACTGGTGGTGCGAGTGGTCTAGGTGCAGCCACTGCAAGACTCTTCTCTAAGCATGGAGCATATGTAGTCATAGCTGATATTCAAGACGACTTGGGTCTCTCTGTTGCCAAAGAGTTAGAATCTGCTTCCTATGTCCATTGCGATGTGACAAAGGAAGAGGACGTTGAAAACTGCGTGAACACAACGGTTTCCAAGTATGGCAAATTAGATATCATGTTTAACAATGCAGGTGTATCTGATGAGATCAAAACAAGCATTCTTGACAACAACAAGTCTGATTTTGAGAGAGTGATAAGTGTTAACTTGGTTGGTCCTTTTCTGGGAACAAAGCATGCTGCAAGGGTCATGATTCCTGCTAAAAAGGGATGCATAATCAACACAGCTAGTGTTGCTGGATGCATAGGTGGAGGTGCTACACATGCCTACACAAGTTCAAAGCACGCACTAATTGGACTGACAAAAAACACTGCGGTGGAGCTTGGACAACATGGTATTAGGGTAAATTGTTTGTCACCTTATCTTGTTGTCACACCGTTAAGTAAGAAATATTTCAATATTGATGAAGACAAAATTCGTGAGATATATTCAAACCTAAAAGGTGCTCATCTTGTGCCTAACGATGTGGCCGAAGCTGCTCTTTACTTGGCAGGTGATGAGTCCAAGTATGTTAGTGGTCACAATCTTGTGATAGATGGAGGGTACACTGATGTAAATGCAGGATTTACCGTGTTTGGGCAGTCTCAGTAAAAATTGTAGCTGTGTCTTCAAAGTTAAATCATTATTGTTGGTGTTTGAAGTGTCTGTGTTTCGATGGCCCTGTAGTTCAGAAACTTGAGCTGTTAGCATGTGTGAAGAAAAAGAAGGCAAATTAATACAGGGTGATATGATACCTGCCTTACTGATTATCGTGGATGTGTGTGAAGTGTCTGTATTCGTGCTGTTTTGGCTTTCGTGACTCTGTTTCGATTGCTTTGAAGTTCAAAAACTTTATAGGATTATATTAATATATATGCCTCACTCTTAGCTAGCAGCTGTTTTTGCATTCAAAATTGTTTGATGAACATCATGATGTTATCTTACATTTAACCAGAGAGAATTGAAAAAATAACCAAAGAATTGAAAATATATATATATATAGGTATAATATATAATAGAATTTATAATGTGATAAGAAGAGAGATTGAAAAAAATAAAAAATATTAGTGTAATCTTTAAAATAAGACTGTTGGATATGAAATTGATTTGAAGGCGAGTTTGATATTCATATGCCTTCATCCACTACACGCCAACATAAAATAATAATAGTTGCATTCTTGTGGGGTGCACTCATTCTCGAAGCTGTTTGGTTTTTTTGCCTCCACGTGATATTAATACCAATTGGTTAGTGGGGCATTTTGGTGGAGACAAAGTGATGTTTCATTAATATTAATATTGAGAGGGGTAATGTTAGTTGGGTGGAGGCGTGGAGAGTTATTTCCTGCAGCTATGTATCGTGGTTCTGCTCGGGTATAGCTCATTTTCTGTATCATGCATGGGTTATTCTTTATTCATATTTCATACTCTTTCAGGGAGTATAAATAAAAGCTAACCTATGAAACCTTGATCTGTTTTTCTATTGGTATCGGTTATTAATATAATTCGTTTTTAGTTGATAACATAAAATAAAATAATAATAGCATCTTTTGTTATCGTACACACATTGCACCATCCAAATTAATTTTTCAGTCCTTTGATTTGGGCTGCAGTATTGTGTAATAGTTTGACAAGGAGGGTGTACTTAGCAAATGGGAATTTTTTTTTATGCTGAGTTTGGCTAGCTATTCTAAATGTTGGGTTGGGGTTCTCCGTAGTATATATTCTAAATGTATGGGCTTATTTGATCAAAAAATATTTATTTGATTTGTTTGTTAAGTATTGATTTTTTTATAAAAACAAAAAAAAATATTTTAGTTATTACTCATATTAGGTTACATTACTAAGACTAAGATTAGATTAGATTATATTTCTAAAACTAAGATTAGTTTGGCCATAATTTACAATATTGCAATATTATATTTGTTTAACTTTTTAAAAAATTGAAGCAAATATTGAAACCAAAATTTAAAATATATTTTAGAATTGATGAATCAAGAAGCAGGACATTCAGGCTCTGCTCCATCGTCATCACGGTTAAGCACCCTCAACAAAGAACTGGAAATGGTTCTTACAACTCTGCCTAGTAAGAATGTTTACTTTTCATATGGTTGTCTTCATGTTTACATCAGAGACTGAAATTTGTGTCAAAATATTTGTACCATTCACACGAACGTATATATGATACGTTTACTCACACATGTGACATGTCTATACTTAATTAGCTTTGGTAGTAGGACGTTATGTTTGGTCAATTGTTGTCAAATACCTTAACAAGTAGTAATATGGTATTGTCTGGCTCATTTCGAAGAGTAACATTTTGGCTATTTGATTAATGATTAATTAGGAATTGCATGTATTCCATACACTTTGTTGGTTTTGCTTAGGATGAGAAAAAAATTTGAAACAATGATAGCTGAGAAAAATCTTAGTTTCATTCACTTACCAATGCATCTAGTGCACTTAACAGTTTTAACATCACCAACCGTATTCTATGACTTAGTTAGTTAGCACCCATCTTAGTTTCATTCGCTTAGCTCCATGACTAATGCCTTTGTTTGTTATAGCTTAGAGCTTCCTTGCTAAGCATTTATTTGTCTAACCATAGTCTTTATGGTTAGTATTAATCTCAATTCCGAACTTTGAGAATAGGATATTCCTAGACCACTATAAGCTCACCATATTTTTGAACTAAGTGTTAATTGAAGATTGACTTTGGCAATTGAATGCTAGCTTTCAAACTCGACTTAGAACTCATTGTCTCATTAAGAAATGCCACTTGTTCTGGACTGTTTGATCTTTTATGTTAGTGTTTAAGCCACTTTCCCTATTCTTCAACATTGATGTTTTGATCACACTTGTAAAAACTTTTTGTCATAAAGGCTTTAAACTCAATTCTTAGTGGTTTCAAGTAGAGCTTTATACCTGCAATTTAACACTCCCTTCAAATTGTCTTGCAATATTAATGTTGACGTTGTGTAAAGGAGTTTGTTTTTCATTCACCTACTTTGACATTAATGGTGAAAATAATTACGTAATTATAATGACTAACTTTTTTCATGTTCTCCCAATGCTTAAAACTGTTTGATGAATGTACTTGTGTCATTTTGAAGTAACTGTACACTGGACTTATTGTGTGCGTTGATGAATATGCTTTGGAACAACATTTATATGTTTGTTTCAGCTTATGTTTTTGCTACTTAACAGTTTTATTTGAAATCATTTTTCTTTCGAATATATGTCTAGTTAATAGATTAATAATTCTACCAATTGCTAAGAATGAACTAGCATTCATCATGACTGCTAATTGAATGCCAATTTTTGTTATATCATTGTATAATAATATGCTTAAATATTATGCTTGAATGTGAATTATGTCAGAATTAACAAATGAAGAGCACGAACAGTGCTGTGAAATGGCCAAGATCATGCTAAATGTCACGGTTGCATCAGAGACTATTTTAAACACCGTTAACGCCAAGGACCAGGTCATTTTCATTTTGATTTAATTAACATATCATTATTCTGTTATTTTGTGCAACTAACCAACCTATTTGTCTCATTCTAATGTTTTATCTATTTGAAATGTAGATTTACGATGAAGTTAATAGGTCATTTGTTGTGAGGTGGAAAGACGTACTTGACCGTTTCTGGCATTTGCTTGACAAGGATGGAAATTTCCATACCGTTCTTTACAACCAAAATTTGGACAGACCAACAATTGTAGCAGGGTGGACAACACTAAGAGATTTCTATCACATGACCGAAGATCATCAAGTGTCGTTAACCCATTATGGTAAGAGTGTATTTTTTCTCACCGTATTCAAGAGCAGTAGCCATCCAAAATCTTTCTCAAGATGGTACTCATTATACCATCAAGTTCCAAATTCTGTCACTTTCAACGTGTTTTTCACTCAGCACAAAATTACCTGCAGCAGCCTGGTAAGCAACTTTGCAATTTACATGCCAGCAATTCTATATCTTCCAAGTTTTAAATTTCATATATTTCTGACATAAAATTATTCTTAATATTAGGACGTTCCAAGCACCATGTATTATTTTCTTAAACACAAAGGCTGAACTCATTTGAATTTGGAGGACATTGCAGAATGCCGGATTGTGTTCAATTACTAGAGAAAAACAACTAAAATTAGAGCTAGATGGAAATATTTCTGCAAAACCTAGTCTTTCAAAGTTGGCATGGAAATTGTCTTTGAGTTCCTTTATCCAACAGTTAACTATGTTTTATTTTGGTCATGTTTATGAATTAAATTCAAAATTATTAGGACTTGGAACATTATTCCTTTTAGCTGTGCTTTTGCTACAAACAATTTGTCGAATATTATCCCTTTGTTAGTTACCAGTTTCTTATATAATAGTAGTTTTACTATGTCTTGATCATAATTTTTTTGCAATATTGAAGTAACATTGTGCGACAAACACTGTCTTTTAGTAATTATTTTGGCCATGCTTATGAATTAAATTATTCTCAATTAATCACTAAATTAATTTTTAAGCAATCTAATGTTAGTTTTAGTAATTTTTAAAAGTTTATATATTATCATTTTTTTACCAATCTAATTACTAAATACACTTTTTATACCACTATAAAATAATATCACCAAATCAATATTTCTAAAATTGCTAAAACAATTACAAAAAAATTTACACTACAAAAAAAATTAAATATATAATTCATATAATTTTATTTACAATTAAAAAAAATTAGAAACCTAAGGCTTATCAATCTATATGGTTCATACGGATTGCTGATCCGTATGAACCATACAAATCATCAATCTGTATGGCTCATACGGATTGACAATTTGTATGGCTCATACGGATTGACAATTTGTATGGCCATACGGATTGGTGATCCGTATGTTCATATAAATTTCAGGCGTACCTTTTCTTCTTCTTCTTCTCCGGCGACAAATAGCAACCCAACTTCACCGTATACTCCTAACGAAGCACGCACACCACCGGAGACCAAATATGCTTTGAAAATGACCCTAACAGAAGCAACCTCAACTATTGGAGTGAGATTTTTCGAAAACAAAAAAGTACTGTAGAAATGAAAAATTGGTTATGCTATTTATAACCAAAAATACCCATAAGGATATTTTTGGCATTTTAGAAAGCTGTTGGGTGCCCCAAGCAGTTGCCTTACGAAGGGCATTTGAATCCTATATTCTTTTTATTTGTATTCTGCACTTCTTATTACATTATGCTTATTCTGAAATGTAAATTTGTATTTGGTAATGAGCTTTCTAGACTACAACAAGAAGTATTGGATGTAATAGTGGGAGTTCAGGAAACAAATGCCTTCACCAAGTTTGAATTAATGTGATTTGCAATTTGTTTGGATTGATTGGTTTAGAAGACGATATCATTTTGATGTTGGGTTTTCTTAATTTAATTATGTTATCTCTAAAGTTAAAATAGTTTTAAAAATCTAAAACAATAAAATGTTTTTTAAAAAAACAATTAAAGATATAAAAAAGTGAAAATCATCACAATGAAGAAGAATAGGAAAGGCAATGTAAAAGTAAAAATGAAAATAACAAAAGCGTTTGATGCTTATGTAATGTAAACTAATTTTAAATTATCATTTAATCAATAAATTATCACTCATGACATTCATGACTTTTAAGATAGTTCCTAAAGCATCTTTAGTAGCAATTTTTGACAATGGCTCCCATGCCAAGATCTAGGTTCTTCAAAGAACTTCCACTAGAGCACAAGGTAAAATCTCCACGATGGAAAAGGTAAGATCTTGTGGAAGAACTCTCCATATTCCAACTTTTTCAATAAAAAGTTAATCGATAGTGCTTAAGAAAAAAGTGAAGGAAACGCTTAGGAAAAAAATGAAATGGGACCCCACAAAAAGTTTTTTAAAAACATATAGTGAGATCTACCATTAGAACAAAAACTAGGAAAAATCTTGACACACATGTGGTATTATGAGACCCATGAAAGTGTCTTAAGATCCTAAAATGAAATTTTCCATTAAAGATGTTCTTATAAAAGTTAATAAATTTATCATATAAATTATATTTTGTAATTAGATGACTTTTACTTGTGGGTGAACGTTTAGGAAAATAAAATGTTCCATCAGTTTTGGAATTGAGAAGCCAAATATTGAATGGTTACTAATGGGTAGTAATGACTACTAAATGCATTCTTGATGGTAGAATATTAATGTCTATATATAGCATATGTATTTGGTCTCTAAGCTCACCTCTTCTAATTTCTAATAGATTATCTACTGAGAGAGTGAGAGCTTGGAAGAACCAAAACAAGGTCGTTATTTCATGTCAATGGCTGGAGGTATATTTTGATTTTTATTTTTCCACATTTTGTTAATGACGTGTTTCATTTTGTAGTTTATAATATCACACAAGCCTGGCCTTTAGATTGTTGAAGGTTCTTTGATATGTATCTGTTTTTCATATATTATATCCTTATTTTGTTTACCTTTACAATTTATGGAATTTTGATTTATTTTATGCATGAATATATTCTAAAAAAAATCATTCTATGCATATATATATGAAATCAAATGCATAATATTATGTTTCAATTCTGAAATTATATATGAGAATTTTATTCATCATTGTATTATATCTTGATCTTGAAATGCATAATATAATTTATTCTTATATGATTAAGTTTTATGTCTAAGTGATCTTTATAATTTTGATTAATTATGCATTAGCCACAACATCTATAATTTGATTAAAATTATATATTAATTTGTTTAAAGATCACATAAGGAATTAGACATAATATTGTAATTAATTATACTTTCTATAATGAATTTTATCCCACATGAATTTTTATTATATTTGTATAATTAATTGAGATAAAATGACATATTATTTTTCATGGTTTACCTACAATGATCATGAGGTATGTGTAATTTGTTAATTTTATCATAAAGTAAGTATTTGCGATAGAAAATTAAATTATTTTCATGTTGTACCCGGAAAGTATGAATTTGAGTATGTAATTTGATTACTCTATCATAAAATTTAATTGTTTCTTATTGAATTAAAAATTTAGCCCACAGACAATTTTTATGTCACAAGATTCAATTTTCTAGTATTTTACATTGGTAAAACATACAATTAAGATTAATATGCCTCAAATTTTTTTGATATTCAATGTGATGAATAAAATTCTCATATATAATTTCATATTTTCTAATTTGCCTCAAACTATTAGTTTTTCTGATATTCAATGTGATGTTCTCAAACTCAAAGGAGATAACTATAAGATATGGAAGGAGACATTTTTTCTACAATTGGGGTGGATGGACATAGACTATGCTATAAGACGAACCACCCGCAATCACTGATGAAAGTAGTCCAGCTGTTGTTGCGCTATATGAGTAGTGGGAGCGATCCAACCGGCTTAGCGTGATGTTCATTAAGATCAAAATCTCGACCGGGATACGTGGTTCTGTCGACCAACATGAAAAGGTTCGAGACTTGCTTAAGGCCATTGATGACCAGTTCATCACTTTAGATAATGCTTTAGTAAGCACCCTGATCATGAAGTTCTCCTATCTCCGGCTCACTAGTCTGAAAGGTGTGTATGAGTACATAATGCAACTACTAGATATTTCAACTCAACTTAATAAAATGGAGGTTGATATGTTTGAGTCCTTTTTGGTGCACTTCATTTTGAACACCCTTCCACAGGAATATGGGTCATTTAAGATTTCCTACAACATACATAAGGACAAATGTCTATCAATGAATTAATGACCATGCGTGTTTAGGAAGAAGAAAGGCTTGTAATGGAGATGGGTGAGAGTGCATTGCTAACAACTACTTGTGGGAAGAACAAAGCAGCTAAGTCTCAAGCTAATTAGAAGGGAAATGGTAAAATACCACCTCAAGCTGATATTAAGAAGGTGACAAAGTGTTTCTTTTGTAAGAAGAAGGGACACATGAAGAAGAATTGCCCCAAATTCCATAAATGACTTGAGAAGAAAGATAAATTAATCTCATTAGTATGTTATGAATCTAATATGGCTAGTGTTAATATTAAAACCTACTGATTAATTCTAGATCTACTATCCATATTGCAAATTCTTTACAGGGTATGCAAAACCTAAGGAAACCAGTGGGAAGTTAGCAAAACATTTTATTAAGCAATCAGCTAGGCTCACCTATGGAGGCTATTGGAACTTGCATTTTAACTTTAAGTAGTGGCCTTATTTTGAGATTATAAAGGACCTTTTATGTGCCAAGTTTTTCTCGAAACTTGATTTTTGTTTCCAAACTCATAACTTTTGGATATTCCTTTAATTTTAAAGAAACATCCTTGGAGTTATTTTATAATTCTGAATGTGTTGGGAATGATATCTTGTCTGATGGTCTTTATATTGGCTTACAAAATTATGCCACTTATAGTTCAATGCATGTTCAAACTGGTATTAAAAGGTGTAATATTAATGAGAATTCCTCTATGTTATGGCATCGGAGATTAGGACATATGTCCATTGAGAGAATTAAAAGGTTAGTCAAAGATGGGGTACTCAATACTCTAGATTTTGCTAACTTTAAGACTTGCGTGGACTGCATTAAGGGTAAGCAGACCAACATGTCTAAGAAAGGTGCTAACAGGAGTTCAAGCATATTAGAAATGATTCATACTGATATTTGTTGTCCAGATATGGATGCACGTGGTCAGAAATATTTTATCACCTTTATAGATGATTATTCATGATATATGAATGTTTATTTGCTTCATAACAAAAATGAAGCATTGGATGCCTTCAAAGTTTTTAAGGATGAAGTTGAGAACCAATGTGGCAAGCAAATAAAAATAGTGAGATTAGATAGAGGTAGAGAGAATATTAAGGCAAATATAGTAAGAATGAACAAGCATATGGTCCTTTTGCAAAGTTTCTTCAAGAACATGAGAATGTTGCCCAGTACATTATGCCTAGTTCTCCAAATCATAATGGTGTGGCAGAAAGAAGGAACCAAACATTATTGGACATGGTACGGAGTATGCTTAGCAACTCCAATCTTTCTAAATCCTTGTGGGATGAAGCACTAAAGATGGCAATGTATATATTAAATAGTGTTCCAACCAAGATTGTCCCAAAGACACCTTTTGAGTTGTTTAAAGGTTGGAAACCATGTTTGAAACATATGCATGTTTGGGGTTGTCCATCTGAGGTGAGAATATATAACCCACAAGAAACTTGACCCAAGGACAATTAGTGGGTATTTCATTGGATATGTTGAAAGGTATAAAGGTTATAGGTTTTACTGTCCATGTCATATTACAAGGATTGTGGAATCAAGAAATGCCAAGTTTCTTGAAAATGACTTGATCAGTGGGAGTGATCAATTGAGGGACTTAGGTTTTAAAATTGATTGTATAGAGTCTCAACCTTCCACATCAAGTGAAAGATTGGTTGTAATCCATACCCTTCAAGTGCAAAGGGATGATGAACAACATATGACTAGCATTCCACAACCTGTTGCTGATATTCTAGTAGATTAAGTTGATCATCAAATTCCTGAAAATGATGAACAACCAGTTGAACAACATGATCCCTGAGAAAATGTTGATGCAACATTAATGAGGTCTACTAGAGTAAGAAAATCAGTTATTCCTACTGATTATATTGTATATTTACAAGAATCTGACTATAATATTGGAGCTAAAAGTGATCCCAAAACTTTTGATCAAGCCATGAGTTTTAAAGAGTCAAATTTATGATATGATGTCATTAAGGATGAGATGAATTCCAAGCAGAATCTGGAACCTTGTAGAGTTTCCTAATGGGGCAAAGGACATTGGCTGTAAATGGGTCTTTAAGACCAAAAGGGATTCATTTACAAGGCAAGACTCATTGCTAAGGGATTTACTCAAAAAGAATGAATCGACTACACAGAGACTTTTTCTCCTGTATCTAAGAAATATTCTCTTTATATTATCTTGACATTAGTTGTTCATTTTGACCTTGATTTGCAACAAATGGATGTCAAAATAACCTTTCTTAATGGTGATTTAGAGGATAAGGTTTATATAAAACAACCTGAAGGCTTCTTCTCTAGTAGTGGTGAGCATTTGGTTTGCAAGTTTAATAAATCTATATATGGTTTAAAACAAGCCTCCCGTTAGTGGTACCTTAAGTTTCATGGGATAATTTCTTCATTTGGTTTTGATGAAAACCCCATGGATCAATGCATATGTACGACAAGGTCAGCGGGAGTAAAATATGTTTTCATGTTTTATATGTAGATGATATTTTACTTGCAGCCAATGATCGGGGTTTCCTACATGAGGTGAAATAATTTTTCTCTAAGAATTTTGACATGAAGGATATGGGTGATGCATCTTATGTCATCGACATTAAGATTCATAGAGATAGACCTTAAGGTATTTTACGTCTATCATAGGAAGCATATATTAACAAAATTTTCAAGAGATTTCATATGAAAGATTGTTCACCAAGTGTTGCTCCCATTGTGAAAAGTTATAGGTTTAATTTGAACCAATGCCCAAAGAATGACTTTGAGAGGGAACATATGAAAAACGTTCCTTATACTTCAGTTGTTGGAAGCCTCATGTTTGCTCGAGTGTGAACAAGGCCCGACATTGCTTTTGTAGCTAGATTGTTATGAAGATATCAGAGTAATTCAGGTATTGACCACTGGAGAGTTGCAAAGAAAGTGGTGACGTACCTTCAAGGGACTAAAGATTACATGTTTATGCATAGACAGACAAACAATCTAGATGGGATTAGTTATTTAGACTTAGACTTTGTTGGTTGTGTTGATTCTCGCAAATCAACATTTGGGTACATTTTCATGATGGTTGGTGGAGCTATTTCATGGAGAAGTGTTAAGTAGACTTTGATTGCTACTTCTACCATGGAAGCTTAGTTTGTCTCTTGTTTTGAGGCTACATCACATGGTGTATGGCTTAAGAGTTTTTATTTCTAGGCTGAAGATAGTTGATACTATTTTAAGACCTTTGAGAATTTTTTGCGATAACTCAATTGCTGTCTTTATGGCTAAGAATAAAAAAAGTGAAAGTCAAAGTAAACACATCGACATTAAGTACTTAGCCATTAGAGAAAGAATAAAAGACAAAAAAGTGGTCATTGAGCATATAAGCACTGAGTTGATGATCGCTAATCCTTTGACTAAGGGCATGCCACTGTTTAAATTCAAGGATCATGTAGATAGAAGGGGACTTGGTTCCACTTTATGATTGTATACATACAGGTTAGAGTTGAAACTTTTATATTGTGATATTTTCTCATATTCAGGTGTGCATTGATTTATTTGAAAAAAATTATATTTTGGACCAAGAATAAACATTGGGTTTATTCATTAAGTTTTATTACCACTTTGAGTATACTGTTTTGGGAAATTAAGCATATTATAATACATGGATTATATTACTCGTTATAAGAGGAACTATCACTATGATTCGTATATTCATTTCTTAAGAAGATTGAGCATTGGCTTATTTTAATCAATGAGTCAAAACACTTGGACCAAGTGGGAGAATGTAATAAGTTAGTCTGTACATTTTGGAAAATAAAATGCTCCATCAGTTTTGGAATTGAAAAGTCAAATATTGAATGACTACTAATGGGTGGTAATGACTACCAATGAGTGGTAATGACTACTAAATGCATTATTAATGGTAGAATGCTTATATATAGCACATGTATTTGGTCTCTGAGCTCACCTCTTCTAATTTTGTCTGATACACTATCTACAGAGAGAGAGTGAGAGCTTAGAAGAACCAAAACAAGACATCTCTTTCAACTCATTCATACACCTTAGAAACCAAAATCATCTTCTATCTTAGAGAAAATCAACTCCAAAATAGGTTACTTGATCATGAAAAATGCTCTAAGTCCCACATTGGACAAAATAACCTCATGAACCCCTTTTCTTCCCCTATATATAGAGGAGACCAACAAGTCTTATATGCGCCAAAGAATTAAGTGGGCTTAGCATTAGGCACAGAATCCCTAGGTCAATATTTTTTATATTCTCCTTTGAGTTTTCAAACTTAGGGATTTTAGATGGGTTAAGATTGTGTTTTAAATCACAACCAAGTTTTTGCCATACTAAGAGTTTTCATGGAGATTGTAGTGGATGAAACCATTGGTTCAATGCATTCTTGGGAGTGGTCACAAGATCGTCTTCATTTTCCTTATTGAAGAATTGCTTCATTTGAGGTTAGGGGGAGTGAGTTCTCTCTTTTTCTTTTGTTGTATGAGTGATAATGAGCCACATGTAGATGGTATGTTCTTAGGTTTATAATTGTAGCAAGTTTATTTTCTTGGATGGGTTATGAATACCCTGAAGCACTTTGTTTTATTATGATTTGGGTGAATTTTATTGTTGTATATTTTGATGTTCTTAAAAGTGAATTTAATAATTGATGTTGGACACACATGTTATTTTTTGATAGAAAATGTTAACATAGAACACAATGATAGAATTAGACTTTATGTTCTTCATAATAGTTGTAGCCCTGGATGTTATCTAGTTAAGGGATTTGGTTTCACTCAAAAAGGATTGATACAACTCTAGATATGCCAATTTTGGTGAGTAAAGGTTAAGTTGTCATAATTATGCGATTAGTTTGTGTATTTCCTAATCTTAGGTTTGTAAACGATTCAAGGGATTTTGAGATCAACATAAAAGTTCTAGATAACTGTGTTATCTTTCTAACAGGATAAAAAAAACAACTTAATAGGATTAGTAAAACTCTAAACATGATTATTATACTCTATGAAGGTCATAGTAACATAGGAGAAAAAATGAGTGTGTAATATTGATATCATAATGAGTGGTAGTACGATGCATGATGCTTATACTTATGATTTTACAAATGAAGTGATGTGATGATATTGTTGTGTAAATGAGTGAATAAGTCCATGATTGATATTGTGACTAAATGCATGATGTCCACGAGTATATGTGAAAGTAATATGCCATGTATGTGTATGCGTTGCGAAAAATGTTAGGTGAATCTATCCCCGCAGGATAGGAATCTCCAAGAGAATTCAAAAATAAACCATGTGCATATTGCCTATGAATCATACATCATGTTGTGCATATGTGTTTTGAAGTGAAAGACATTTATGAACCTAACATAAATGAGTTGACGTATGACTCTAACCTTGGGAGTGCAATGGTTTGGAATCTCCTTTAAGCTCATGTTGATCACATGTATTGGAGTATCCTTACAAGGTCAAAGTACCCTAACATGTCGCCAACAATGTCATCTTGATGAGAGTGATGGTGTCGAATTGCCCATTGTGTGGCAATTTGTCAACTACATGGATTCTCAAGCTACATTCACAGTGTTTCCAAAATGGTACCACTTGGATACGAGTCTATGTGTCTAATTTGCATCACATTTCATGTGTGAATTTGTATATGGAATGTTTGATTTGAATGAGGCATTCTTGTGTTGTGGAATGCAATTGTTTATAAATATATCTTATATCTTTATGATTTTCTTAATGTTTTAAATTTATTATGACATGTATCTCACTCTCCGTCAGTTTGTCTTGTTTGTGTTTGGGTTGACTGTCACCCTTCCAGGTGAGTCTCTATAAAGTTATGATGATGATGCTATCATGAGAGATTTAGGTCTCCACTTTATATTAATATTAAAGTTAAAGGATTAATAATAAAAGTTTAATATCTATGCGCTGATTGTGAAAAATAATTTTACACTATCATTCAATAAAAAATCATCGTTTGAATTATTTTAAGATAATTACTTTTAAAAGTTGATAAATTTACCATATATGATGATTTGTGATTGAATAACTATGTAAAAAAACTTAGACGATAAGTACATAACCTTTTTCTCTAATATATAGTAAATACTCAAAACTTTCTCAATTATATTGAAAATTATGAGAGCCAAAAATATATTCACACACACACACACACACACACACACACATATATATATATATAAAAGCCTCTTTTAATCAACAACATTGATCATTAACACTACGAATTTAAAATAATTAGGGCATACTGAACACAATAAGGATACTTTTGAATTTCTTTTTAATCACTTTATCTTTATAATATCCTATCTCAAATGGCACACATACCTAGGGGTGTTCACGAGTATGAGTCACCTGTGAATCCAAATTGACTCAAATCGATCCGAACAGTTTGAGTTGAGTCATTTATGTATTTGGGTCAAAATCAAATTGAACATATTAAAATCGCTCACGTACAGGTTAGCTCACAGGTTTAGATTTATAGATCCGATCAAAATCGCGCCGAACTAATCAAAATCGATCAAATTTTTTAGGGTTGTTTGGTTTGATTTTAAATACTGATAGTGTTGGGACTACTAGTATTGAAACTTCTCAAGGTATTACTTTCAGGTACATTGTTCTTTGTTTCACCTTTTTTCATATTTATTTTTTCTATCATGTTTATAATATTAATGAATCATATTTTGTTCATTTGTTTCAATAAATCTGGTTACAACAAATCTGATTGTAGCAAATATGGTTGTAGCAAAACTTACTGCAAGAAATGAGTTTATAGGAAATAATTGTGATTCAGACTGCTATAGTAAATCTCATTGAAGAATATTTTGTTTTAATATGTATTAGTTTATTTTAGAATATTATGTTGATGTTATTAAATAAATAAATTTTACTACTTTTAGACATTTGATACTATTGTGTTAATTGTATGGGATATTTGGATTAATTATGATATAAAATATTAGTTCTAAGAAAAAAAATTTAAATGGGTAACCCATTGGCCCAAATCAAACCAAATTGTTCATAAATAGGTTGAGTTGGATTGAATTTCAAAAAAATTATGAAAATTGAACCGAACCAAATCGATCAAATATGATTAGGTTGAATCCTAAATTTGGTTAAAACCGACCTAGACCGGTTTGCAAACACTCCTAAGCATACCTCACTAATTACTAATTAGTGGGCCATGCAAGAATAATATTCATATATGTCTTTCATGCTCCTTTCAATATATTTATTTGTAAATGAAAATCTTTTAGATTTTATTTTTCACACTAAGAAAAAATTAATTAATTATAAAAAACATCAAAGATTCTATTAGAAGAGTTTTCTATAAGAAAATTACTTATCATTTATCCTCTTTCTCTTTCATCCGAGCTATTTTTACTCCATTTTTTTTCTATTTATCTCTTCTTCTTTTACTATTTTACCTATCACATTCACGTCTATTACTTTTTCAAAAAAAAATTGTTCATTTAAATAAGATTTTTTTAAAATTTCTAGATATATTAATTTTTTTCTTAGTATTTTTACTTAATTATTTTCTATTCAAACATTAATAAAAATCAATTAAGTAGATAAAGAGATAAAAAAATAATTTTATAATGATACAAATAATTAACATATTTAATGTAATTAATTAAATTAATTTTTTAAATAACATAAATTAATTAAAATAATCTTATAATATCCTAAAGAATTCTCTAATCTATAATTGAATTCCAAATATGACTTTTCTTGTCCATTATAAGTGAGTTGTGGCCTTGAATTCATACCCTATTATTGATCTTGACTTTCCATAGCACGTGTATATAACTAGTGGTGCAAATTTATAGAAAAAATCATAGGAGTTCCTGGTGAGGCATAGTCAATCAATCATTTACGTGCTATCATAGGAAGTCTTAGCTTAGTAGCGAGCATATCCAGTAGAGAGACTCATGGGAAATGTTTCATTGGCTTCTGCTACTCTTGCCAGAAGGTAAAAATCCAAAGCCCAGCCTCTCCTAACAAAATCTGGCTATGAAAAATGGTTCTAGTTTTCATAAAACTTTAGGTTATTTATAAATTAATTTTAATTTATGTGAAAAAAATCATTTTATTTTCTTATAAGTATGTGTGGAAAACTTATCCAAACGTGATCGAAGAAAAATTCTTCACTGGTTAATTTTAATTTTTTTTTCAAAATAATTATTTAGCATAAGCTCATATATTGTTATTTGTGAAATACAATTTTGAAAAAACAAGCTAGAAAGGAAGGTGGCATCGATAACTGGTGGAGCAAGTGGTATAGGTGAATGCGTAGCAAGACTTTTCTCCAAGCATGGAGCCAAAGTGGTGATTGCAAATATCGAAGATGAGTTAGGCCACTCAATATGCAAAGACTTAGATTCATCTTCCGCCACTTACGTTCATTGTGATGTCATAAAAGAGGAACACATGGTGTACGACTAAAATATTAAACATGTGATTTTACAAACAACAAAATGAAACATAAGTCATTAACAAATGTAGAAAACAAAATCAAAATATACCTCCAGTCATTGCTATGAAAGAACTGTTTTGCTTTGGTTCTTCCAAGCTCCCACTCTCTATGTAGATGGTGTATCAAATAAAGATGAAAGATGTGAGATCAGAGATCAAACACATATGCTATATATAGACATTTTACCATTAAGAATATATTTAGTAGTCATTATCACCCATTGATGTCATTCAATATTTGGTCTTTCAACTCCAAAACTGATGGAACACATGACTTTCTAAGTCCAAAACGTTCAAACCACTATTAAGGAGTTAATCAAAACTTTTAATAAAAATTATTACATTCTCCCACTTGGTTGAAATGTTTTGACTTTTTGGCTAAAATAAGCCAATGCTTAATTTCCTTAAGAAATTAACATATGAATCATAGCGATAGTTCCTTTTATAACGAGTAATATCATCCATGTATTACGACATGCTCAATTTTCTAAGTAGTATACTCAATGTTGTAATAAAACTTAATGAATAAACCTAATGTTTATTCTTGGTCCAAAACATAAATTTTCTCAAATAAATCAATGTGCACCTGAATAGGAGAAAATATCACAGTAAAAGAGTTTCAACTCTAACATGTATGTATACAATTATAAAGTGGAACCAAGTCTCATTCTCTCTACATGATCCTTGAACTTAAATGGTGGCATGCCCTTAGTCAAAGGATCAACGATCATTAACTCAATGCTTATGTGCTCAATGACCACTTCTTGTCTTTTACTCCTTCTTTAATGGCTAAGTACTTAATGTTGATGTGCTTACTTCGACTTCCACTTTTGTTATTCTTAGCCATAAAGACAACAATTGAGTTATTGTAGAAAATTCTCAAAGGCCTTGAAATAGTATCAACTATTTTCAGCCCAAAAGTGAAACTCTTAAGCCATACACCATGTGATGTAACCACAAAGCACGAGATAAACTTAACTTCCATGGTAGAAGTAGCAGTCAAAGTCTGCCTAACACTCCTCCATAAAATATCTCCACTAGCCATCATGAAAATGTACCCAAATGTTGATTTGCAAGAATCAACACAGTCAACAAAGTCTAAGTCTGAATAACTAATCCCATCTAGATTGTTTGTCTGTTTATGCATAAACATGTAATCTTTGGTCCCTTGAAGGTACGCCACCACTTTCTTTGCAACTCTCCAGTGGTCAATACCTGGATTACTCTGATATCTTCGTAACAGTCTAGCTGCAAAAGCAATGTCGGGCCTTGTACATACTTGAGCATACATGAGGCTTCCAAAAACTAAAGCATAAGGAATGTTTTTCATTTGTTCCCTCTCAAAGTCATTCTTTGGGCATTGGTTCAAATTAAAGCTATCAGCCTTCACAATGGGAGAGACACTTGGTGAACAATCTTTCATTTGAAATCTCTCTAAAATTTTGTTAATATAGGTTTCTTGTGATAGACCTAAAATACCTCAAGGTATACCTCTATGAATCTTAATGCCAATGACATAAGATGCATCACCCATATCCTTCATGTCAAAATTCTTAGACAAAAATTATTTCACCTCATATAGCAAACCCTGACCATTGGTTGCAAGTAAAATATCATCTACATATAAAATAAGGAAACATATTTTACTCCCACTGACCTTGTGGTATATGCATTGATCCATGGGGTTTTCATCAAAATCAAATGAAGAAATTGTCCCATGAAGCTTAAGGTACCATTGACGGGAGGCTTGTTTTAAACCATATATAGATTTCTTAAGTTTACAAACCAAATGCTCACCACTGCTAGAGAAGAAGCCTTCAGGTTGTTTTATATAAACCTGTTCTTCTAAATCACAATTAAGAAAGGTTGTTTTCACATCCATTTGTTGCAACTCAAGGTCAAAATGAGAAACTAATGCCAAGTTAATACAAAGAGAATCTTTCTTAGATACAGGAGAAAAAGATTATGTAATTGATTCCTTCTTTTCGAGTAAATCCCTTAGCAACGAGTCTTGCCTTGTATCTCTTGATTCCACAATCCTAGTAATATGATATGAACAATAAAACCTATAACCTTTAAAGCTTTCGAGATATCCAATGAAATACCCACTAATAGTCCTATTGGATCAAGTGGCCTCAGAATAGTTAAGAAGGGGTGGTTGAATTGATTATTCCTAAACCCTTACTAATTAAAAAATTACTCTTCTAAGGCTTTTACTTATGTTGTTAAGAGAATAAGGAGTAGAAGAGAAACTTAACCAAAAGTAAAAGCGGAAATTAAAATGGACAACGAAAAGTAAAAGAGTAGAGAAGAAGGAGACAAACACACAAGAGTTTTTATACTGGTTCGGCAACAACCAGTGCCTACATCCAGTCCCTAAGCGACCTGCGGTCCTTGAGATTTCTTTCAACCTTGTAAAAATCCTTTTACAAGCAAAGATCCATAAGGGATGTACCCTCCCTTATTCTCTTTGAACCTAGTGGATGTAACCTCCACTAGAACTGATCCACAAGAGATGTACCATCTCTCGTTCTCAGTCAAACCCAAGTAGATGTACCCTCTACTTGTACCACAAAGGATGTACCCTCCAATGTGTTAAGACAAAGATCTCAGGTGGTTAAACCTTTGATACTTTGTGAATGGGGATACAAAAGAATTCTCAGGCGGTTAGTCCTTTGAATACTTTTGTATAAGGGAAAGGGAAGAATCAAAAGAATTCTCAGATTGTGTCGTTTTGAATTCTTTGACAAGGGAGAAGGGAGACACAAAAGAATTCGGGCGGTTAGTCCTTTGTTCTTTTGGAAAAGGGAGAAGAGAGACACAAAAAGAATTCAGGCGGTTAATCCTTGGCGAATTCTTTTTGGCAAAGGGAGAAGAGAATGAAAAAGATGAATAACACAAGTTTTCAAGGTTTAGAAAACCAGAAAACTTTGGAAAGCTTTTGGCACAAAGAAGAAGTTCAAAGAGATTCAAGGCTTGAAAAGGAATGTATAAAATTGATTGGAAAAGTATATTGAAAAGCAAATCAAAGCCTTGCTTTTATAGACTCTTCATGTCTAGCCAAGAGGACCATTTAGAAGAGTTATAACTTTTAGAAAAACTTAAAAACAATTTGAAAAAGTCAAAAACCTTTTGAAGAGTTACATCTTTAGATTTATTCAGAAACAATCACTGGTAATCGATTACCAAATCAGTGTAATCGATTACATAAGGCTTTTATGTGAAAGGATGTAACTCTTCACATTTGAATTTGAATTTCAACGTTCAAAGGCACTGGTAATCGATTACCAAAACATTGTAATCGATTACATCTTTTTGAAATTAATTGGAACGTTGTAAATTCAGTTTGAAAACTTTTTCAAATCCATTTTGCTACTGGTAATCAATTACAATAATATGGTAATCGATTACCAGAGAGTAAAAACTCTTTGGTAAACATGTTTTGAGAAAAAAAATCATATGCTACTCAGTTTTTGAAAAAACCTTTTCATACTTATCTTGATTAAGCTTTTTCTTGATTCTTGAATAGCCTTTTCTTGATTCTTGAATCTTGATTCTTGAACCTTGATCTCTTGAATCTTGATTCTTGATTCTTGAATTCAACTTTCCTCTTGAATCTTGAAGTGTTCTTGATTTGATTCACCTTTGAGCTTTTTGTCATTACCTTTGTCATCATCTTTTGTTATCATCAAAACATCTTTGAATCACTCTTGATTCACCATGAAGCTTTGCTTCTACAAGTCCTTGGCTCAAGTTTCTTCTCATGTGGGTTATATATATTCTCACCTCAGATGGACAACCCCAAACAGACATATGTTTCATACTTGATTTCCAACCTGTAAACAACTCAAAAGGTGTCTTTAGGATAACCTTGGTTGGAACATGATTTAATATATATATTGTCGCCTTTGGTGCTTCAGCCCACAAGGATGTAGGAATATTGGAGTTTCTAATCATACTCCATACCATGTCCAATAATATTTAGTTCCTTCTTTCTACAACACCATTATGATTTTCATAACCAAGCATAGTGTACTAGGCAACAATCCCATAGTATATCTGCCACAATATTCTCCACCTCTATCTAATCTCACTATTTTTATTTGCTTGCCACATTGGTTCTCAACTTCAGCCTTAAAGACTTTGAAGGCATCCAATGTTTCATTTTTGTTATGAAGCAAATAAACATTCATATATTGTGAATAATCATCTATAGAGGTGATAAAATATTTCTGACCACGTGCATCCATATCTGAACAACAAATATCAGTATGAATTATTTCTAATATGCTTGAACTCCTATTAACACCTTTCTTAGACATGTTGGTCTACTTACCTTTCATGAAGTCCACACAAGTCTAACCTTTTAATCCTCTCAATGGAGATATCTCCTAATCTCCAGGGCCATAACATAGAGGAATTCTCATTACCTTTTAATACCATTTTGAAAGTGCATTGAACTATAAGTGGCATCATTTTGTAAACCAAGAAGATAAAGACCATCAAACAAGATATCATTCCCAACACATTCAGAATTATAAAATAACTCAAATGATGTGTCTTTAAAATTAAAGGAATATCCAAAAGGCACGAGTCTAGAAACATAAATCAAGTTTCGGGAAAAACTTGGCACATAAAAAGTCCTTTCTAATTTCAAAATAAAGTCATTACTTAAAGTTAAAATGCAAGTTCTAATAGCCTCCACAGGTGAGCCTAGCTTATTGCCTGATAAAATGCTTTGCTCACTCCCCACTGGTTTCCTTAGGTTTTGCATATCTTGTAAAGAATTTGCAATATGGATTGTAGATCCAAAATCAATCCAACATGTGTTAATATTAACACTAGCCATATTAGATTCATAACATAATAATGAAATTGATTTACCTTTCTTCTCAAGCCATTTTTGAAATTTGGGGCAATTCTTCTTCGTGTGTCTCTTCTTCTTACAAAAGAAACACTTTGTCACCTTCTTAATATCAACTTGAGGTGGTATTTTATCATTCCCTTTCTTATTAGCTTGAGACCTAGTTGTTTTGTTCTTCCCACAAGTAGTTGTTAGCAATGCACTCTCACCCATCTCCATTACAAGCTTTTCTTCTTCCTGAACCCACATGGTCATTAATTCATTTATAGACCATTTTTCCTTATGTGTGTTGTAGGAAATCTTAAATAACCCATATTCCGGTGGAAGGGTGTTCAAAATGAAGTGCACCAAGAAGGACTCAAACATATTAACCTCCAATTTCTTAAGTTGAGTTAAAATATCTCGCATTTGCATTATGTACTAATGCACACCTTTCACACTGGTGAGCTAGAGAGAGGAGAACTTCATGATCAGGGTGCTTTCCTTGCTAAAGCCTTATCTGAAGTGATGAACTAGTTATCAATAGCCTTAAGCAAGTCTCAGACTTTTTTATGTTGGTCAACATAACCACATATCCTAGCCGAGAGTTTAGTCTTAATGAACATCACATTGAGTCAGTTAGATCGCTCCCACCACTCATATAGCACAACAACAATTGGGCTACTTTCTTCAATGATTGCATGTAACTCATCTTTCCTTATAGCATAGTCTATGTCTATCCACCCCAATTGCAGAAGAATTCTCTCCTTTCATATCTTATAGTTATCTCCTCAGAGTTTGGGAAAATCACATTGAATATCATAAAAACTAACCATTTGAGAAGTTGCCAAAATCCAAAGGATTATGTCAAAATTTGAGGCATATTAATTTTAATTGTATGTTTTCCCAATGTAAACATACCAAAAAATTGAATCTTGTGACATAAAAATTGTCTGTGTGCTAAATTTTTAATTCAATAAGATACAAATAAACTTTATGATAGAATAATCAAATTACATACTCAAATTCATACTTTATAGGTACAACATGAAAATAATTTGATTTTTCTATTGCAAATATTTACTTTATGATAAAAGTACCAAATTATACATCACCTCATGATCCCTATGGGTAAACCTTGAAAAATAATATGACATTTTATCCTAGTTAATTATACAAATATAATAAAAATTCTCGTGGGATAAAATTCATTATATAAAGTATAGCTAATCACAATATTATGCCTAATTCCTTATATGATCTTTAAACAACTTATTATATAATTTTAATCAAATTATAGATGTTGTGGCTAATCCATAATTAATCAAAATTATAAAGATCACTTAGACATAAAACTTAATCATATGAGAATAAATCATATTATACACTTCAAGATCAAGATATAATACAATGATGAATAAAATTCTCATATATAATTGCATAATTGAAACATAATATTATGCATTTGATTTCATATATATATGCACAAAATAAGATTTTCCAGAATATATTCATGCATAAAATAAATCAAAATTGCACAAATTGCAAAAGTAAACAAAAATGCATAAGGGTATAAGATACATGAAAACGAATAAATATCAAAGAACCTTAAAATGGCCCAGTGGCTCATGCAATATCCAGGAAGCTATAGGTTTCTAGTTTAAGACCCAACCAGCATAGAAATGGTCCATTTTCTTTTAAACGACCAAAAATTCACTATTCATCATCTTCAACCTCTGGCGGGTCAATCCGACCTATATACAGACCCGGTTGGTTCTCACTCATTTGAGCATCATTTTAGACTATTCAAAAGCTAGAAACCAAGGAAATAAACCAAAATAAAAGATTTCTAATCTTATTTTTAAAAAACAAGGCTCTAAACACCAAAACGAAATAAGATCGAAAAAATACTGAAAACCAAAAATGGACAAGGCAAAGACAATTGAGGCTCTAATATCAAATGTAAGACTAAAATATCAAACCTGTGATGTTACAAACAACAAAATGAAACACATGTCATTAACAAATGTGAAAAATAAAATCTAAATATACCTCCAACCATTGCCATGAAGAGCTGCTTTGTTTTGGTTCTTCTAAGCTTTCTCTCTTTCTCTCTGTAGATGGTGTATTAGACGAAAATAAAAGATGTGAACTCAAGGATCAAACACATGTGCTATATATAGGCATTCTACCATCAAGAATGTATTTAGTAGCCATTACCACCAATTGATGTCATTCAATATTTGGTCTTTCAACTCCAAAACTAATGGAGTACTTGACCTTCTCAGCCCAAAACGTTTAGACCACTATTAAAGAGTTAATCAAAGTTTTTAATAAAAATTATTACACATCAAACATGCTCATTTCAAAGTTCTGTAAACTAGACATCATGCATAACAATGTTGGTATAATTGGTGTGTGGAACCCTAGCATACTGCATAACAAGAAGTTTCAATTTTAGCAAGTTATCATTGTCAACCTGGACGAAGTGTTCTTAGGAATGAAGCACGCCGTGAGGGTGATGATCCCTTCTCAACATGGCAGCATAGTTGCAATGGCTAGCATTTATGGATGCATAGGCGGCGTGGCTTCGCAAGCCTACACGAGCTCGAAACACAACATCGTGGAGCTCGTGCGAAATGCTGTCGTGGAGCTTGGACCCTTAAGGATTCGAGTTAATATTGTTTCTCCTTATGAGTAAAACATTCCTCAACACTGATGATGAGGGGATTGATGCACTGTATTCCAATCTTAAGGGTACTATTTTTAAGCCCCAAGACGTGGTTGAAGTTGTTCTTTACTTGGGAAGTTGTGAGTCCAAGTATGTTAGTAGGCATGACCTTGTAGTGGATGAGGGGCTCACTGTTGTAAATCATGGTTTATGTGTGTTTAGGCAATCAGTGTAGGTTCTTAATTTGTACTTTAATTCGTTTCAAGTGTTTTGAATTATAACATCAGCTAAATATTCATTAATAAGGAATAGGTTTAATTAAGTTGTGTGCTTGCAAAATGGAACGAATACAAGACTACAAACTAATAAAACTTTTGATATATTGTTTGGATGTGTTATGATGGAATAATACAAAATTTCTATTCTATTTTATTTCTCCTAAATTAGGAAGGGGAAAATTGATAAATACTGAAATGGATGGGAATTTGTTACTAAACTAAGTGGGAGGAAAGAGTGAAAAGTTGGCAAAAAAAATAATTTCATAGCATATGGAACATCTATTACAAAACACAAAGGAAAAAACAAAAGGAATGGGACAATGTAAAATGATATATGGACACCTATATATCATAAACACCTATTTTGACACATTTTTTTAATATTTTTTTCTTTCTATTAAATCATATCATAATCATAATTATATTTCTCTCTCAAGGTTTCTAATAGCATATGGATGTCTAGAGATAGAAGAAGAAGAAGAAGAAGAAGAAGAAGAAGAAGAAAAAGAAGAAGAAGATATCAAATAGGTGTTTATGATATATGGATGTCCATCCATATATCTTACTCATTCATGTCAAAAGATCAATCAACCAAATTCCATAATACAAACGAAGAAGAGTTAAAGTTGTCCCAATAAGCAATTAACTTTAGTCAGATTGAAAAGGTGAGTCAAAATATAAAATTGGGTCAACCTAGTCCAACTCACATTCTTTTTGGAAAGTCATTTTATTGGCTCAATCTAGAGGGCAACAAACTGAATTTGTCTTTTTTTCTTATCAGCCAATTTTAATTGTTAGGGGGGTGAATAAGTCTTACGAAATATAAAGATGGGCTTTGCTTCTTGCATCAAGCAAATTTCTTCTACACCCAACATTTTTTCATTAATTCCCAGTTTACCCTTTTTCATTCTTCTTATTTGTTCGTTCCTGTTTCATTTTGTTGTTACACCATTCATTGGTTTGTTAGAGGTTGAGGTCTTCGTTCCATTGTGGCTGGTTTTGTTGACGTGCATTGTCACAGTGGTTGGTTACATGCTGCATTTAATGTAATATATTTGTATAAATATTATTACATTAAATAGTTTATTCAAGTGTAAAAAATATGAAAATTTAGATATAAATTATTATATATATGCTTATCAATTTTAATGTAATATATTAGTATAGATAGTAAAAATAATAATAAAATTATGTCATACTATATGTTAGAAAAATATATTTATTGACGTATCTACATAAATGTTAGAGTAATATCTTTAATTGTTACATTAATAGTTTTTGTCAAGTGTAGAAGATTTTAAAATAAATTTTAATGTTTAAGTTTTTTTAAAATAAATATATTTATTTATAAATAATTAGAATTAATTAAAATTAATAACAATTCATATATTTTATTGAGATAAATTATTATTATATGTATGTAGATGTATGAATTATTATATGTCAATCTGTATAGGCTATATGTATGAAATTTCATTAGTTTGTCATTGAAAGTTTTTTAATGTTTTGTTAAGATGAACGAAGATGAGTGGATATATGAGAGCATTATGTCTGAATAAATTAATATTAATGATGACAATGGAGAGAAATCAGTTGTGTTTGAAAATATTGATTGTTTTGATGCCTTCAATACTTCTCAGGTATTGATATGATTTTGTATTTGGTTAAAGTAAGTAAATAAATGTCTTAAGAAGACTAAACATGTATTACCCCTTTTGTAGGTGTTTGCTACCGGTGAGGATGTATTGTAATGGGCTCATACTATTGCGTATGATATTGGTTTTGTGGCTATGATAATAAGGTTAGACACATCAACTGGAAAGAGAGGAAGAACCTCATTTGTTTTATTTGGTTATGAAAAGAGTGGAAAATATAGAACATATAAGAAAGATTTAGTAGAAATGGTGACTAATACTAGAAAATATGGGTGTCCCTTTAAGCTGTGAGTGAAACCAACCTTGGGAGGTCAATGGTAAATGGTCAACTTAATATGTGAGACTCACAATCATGCATTTGCTAAGTCATTCACTGAATATCCATATGTTGGTCGACTAACTAAGGATGAGAAGATTATTATTGGTGATATGACAAAATCAATGGTCAAACCAAAGAATATTCTTCTCACTTTGAAGTAGCACAGTACTAACAATTGTACAACAATGAAGCAAGTGTACAATGTAAGATATGCATACCGTTTTTCTATAAAAGGCAGTAATAGTGAAATGCAAAAATTAAGCAATGTCTGTCATTTGGTATTATTCATAGATAATACATACAAAACAAACAAATTATAGGCTACCTTTACTTGACATTGTTGGTGTGACACCTACTGGGATGACATTTTCAGTTGCATTTGCCTATTTGCAAGGCAAATGTATAAACAATGTTGTATGAGCTCTTGAACAATTTAAAGATATTTTTATGAGACGTGATGCAATACCTCAAGTTATTGTTACTGACAGAGATTCAACATTGATGAATGCAGTGAAAATTGTGTTCCCTGAGGCAACTAACTTGTTGTGTCGGTTTCGCATTGAAAAGAATGAGAAGGCAAAATGTAAAACCCTTGTGGGTAAAAAAAATGCATGGGACTTTGTGATGAAAGCATGAGGGAATCTTGGGGATTGTCCTACTAAGACACAATATGATAACTGTCTTATGAAGTTTGAATTTGCTCACCATGACCAATGTTTGTTGACTATGTGAAACAAACATGGTCGATTCCCTACAAACAAATATTTGTTAAAGCATGGACGAATAAGGTGATACATCTAGGAAACACAACAACTAAAAGGTATGAAAATGGTAAATGTATATTGGTTTTAATAAGAACACATTTATGGATAAAAATAATTGTTTGTGTTTTTCAAATAGAGGGTTCAGTCTGCACATTGGGCCTTAAAGAGACTATTGTGTAATAGCCTTGGAGACCTATGTAGTATTTGGGAAGCCATGAACAACATGATCACTCTACAACACACTAAAGTTAAGGCGTCTTTTGAGACAATTACAAATGTGGTCGGACATATTTTTATAGTTACCTTATACGAGACACTAATTGACATGGTATTTAGATATGTGTTAAACCAAATTGCTATTAAGTTTGAGCGGGTGAATTATGCTGGCATTGACAGTTCTCATTGTGGATGTATTATGAGAACTACTCATAGTATCCCATGTGCATGTGAGCTAGCTAGATATGTTGTTGGTAGCATATCACTTGACACGGGTTCTTAAAAGAAACAGATGACCAAACAAGAAACATCAATGAAGGGTGATCCGTCTTACGGGGAGTATGTGGATGATTTACATTCGGTGCAAAATAGCTCATCCACACTGAAACATTATGCATCATCATATGAACAAACAAAACCAAATAAGAAGTGTCGCAACCTACCCTTCGACAAGAGGACGAGGTGAAATAAAAAGGGGCGTCTTCCAAAAAGGAAAACGCGTGGGAGTCACCACCAATGTTTATTTGAGGAAAACGTTAGAAAAACCAAAAAAGAGGTTTGCAAATTTTGAAAATAAGGGTTCGGGAGTTGTTTACGCATAGGAAAGGTATTAGCACCCCACGTGCCCGTCCCATGGGATGGCAACCTTTAATCGAGTGTGCAAAAAACGTGACTTCAAAATTATTTGGTTTCCCTTTTTATATTTTTTTTGGGGGGTAAACAAGAGTGTTGCCCTTGCTCCTACGTATCCTCAGGTGCGATGAGGAATTCAGACCTACGTAGTTCTTTAAAGCGAGAAAGTTGTGTGTTGAATTGGTTTTAGGCTTTTGAAAGATTCATTTTAACTAACAAAAACAAGAAGAGGTGGTTAAGGCGTTGGACCTTGAACAATCTCAAGTGACTTTAATGGAGATAAATTCAGTTATATGTTGATTTTATCTTGGTTTTGTTCATTAACTTTCAATCTCTTTAAAAGACGACTTACAACACTAATGATCGGTTAAAATTTACTTTACAAAAGAAAAAAGGTTACCGATGATAGAAGAAGGAGATGAAGATACACAAAACAACAAAGAGGACCCCTAAGGGTGCATAGATCGTGTTCAAATCTCTAAGAAAAAACACTAACCGAATGGCAAACGAAGAACACGTAGCGAGAAACGGCATAGGGACTGATTATGGTCATGATTCGGTAGCGCTTCGGCCTCGTTTTCCTCTTCTTCCTTCTTCTTCTCTCTAATTTCTCTCAATTCCTTCAATACTCAATGTTAGAACCCCTTCCTCAGCCCTCCTTCACACCTATAGCAAAAGATGGCATTTGGGACCATGGCAGCTCGCCCAGGCAAGCTGGTTCCTTCAGCCCTAAGCAATTTGGGGGCCTCGGCTAGCCTAGGCGAGCCAGGGTCCAGAAAACTCCCTAAAATGACCCTTTTGCCCCTCCTTTCGGTATCTTTCGCATCCTTGACCAAAATATCGAACGATCTTTCGTCTTGTGCGGTAACTGGTGTCGAACAACACAATTCGGTTAGTGAGAATCAAAACATCAGTGAATGATAGTCCCCGGATGAAATTAGGGTCTGACAAGAAGATGCTAACGTTTGATCAAATTCATCCATGCATTCAGGATTTCATTGAAAACATTGTCGATGTCAAAGCTAATGGTAATTGTGGATATCATATAATTTTTACCTTATTAGGTATGGGTGAAGATTCATGGTCTTTGGTTTGTAATCATTTGTTGAAAGAACTTGAACAAATGGTTTGATAAGTATATAGAATTACTTGGTGGCATAGATAGATATGAGCAATTAAAGCAAACCCTACTTGTTGATGGGTTATCCATAATATATTAGTTTTTTGTGATGTACTCATGGATAAATATTTTTTGAATAATACTGATTAAAATAGTTGTGTGCAGGTAACCATGAATAAGTGGATGAATATTATTGATATGGGTCATGTGATCGCATCAAGGTATAACGTAATCCTTGTCTCTCTTTGTCTCCAACAAAGCATGTCATTTTTCTCTCTTAGAAGTCAATCACCGAGAGATAGTTTTGTTCATTGCATTATATGTATTGGTCATGTGTATAACAATCATTTTGTTCAGGTATAGCAATGATAATGACGCTCATTAATTTTTGTATTATAACATGTGTTATGAACATTTGAATGTGTACTTGTCATTGTAACATGTATTTTTAAGAGATGGTCGTCCCATACCATCAACAACTTTGTTGTGGTCAACGCAATGTCATTATCAAGCAAAACAATGGCCTACTCCTTATATTAGTTGAATGCACCATAAACCAATTACATGAGGTTGATTAAACAACATGATTTAGGAGAAGATTGAACATTTTGTTATTGTTTACTTGTTTATAACTTACATAGTTGTACTGCCATGGATAATGCATGTAACACTTTATTATCATATTTGTGTAATGAACACAATGTTTGTTTTTTATCGAACATAATAGTCAAATACAAAATAAACACATGGTTTCCTCTTTGGTTGGTGTCTAACAATAGAGGAACCCCATCTAATATGTCCAAAAAATAGTGAAACGAGCTCAAATTATTTGAAAGCATGGTGATCACCATAAGGTATCTAGCAAACAACATCTGATGTCAGCTTATCCAAGTGCTTACTATAGGTCGTCACAAGTAATGTCTTCTCATACTTCCAGCGACAAACACATGGTTTCCTCTCATAGTAATCCTCATCAACAATAATATTTCTAATTTTAGGGAAATGCTCATAGATCCAAGACTACACATATTAAAAAATACCAATAAGAATTCTAATCAATAGTACATATAAAGTTTAAAAGAAATAACTGATAAAAATCAATATAATTACCTGCAAAATGTTTAGTCGAATGCTTGGATGCGACATTTAGATTCTCATACATATGGACTAGTGCAACTGCTCCCCATGAAAACCCTCCAAATTGATTAAGGTCACAAAATGTGTCCAAGAATATCACACTGATATGCGTGACACTCTTGTTAGTGAATAGTGTGCAACCTACAAGATGCAACATATATGCTCGAGCAGTTAGTGTTCATTGTCTTGCGTCACATTTGCTATGATAAACATCTCGCAGCCAGGCTAGGCGAACATATGCCCCTCTACAATGCTCAATCTCATCTTTTGCATCTTGTATACTCATTTCAAGAAACTAAACTAACAAGTCAACAACCTGCTCTACATTAATTGCATCAAAGGTATAGAAGGCACTTGTAATGGGTAGATGTAATAATGATGCCACATCATCAAGGGTTATACTCAGCTCTCTTATGGGTAGATGGAAATTGTTAGTTTTATTGTTCCACCTCTCCGCAAAAGCAAATAAAAGTCCTTTGTCACCTGTCTCCAATGAATATGTAATCAAAGAACTAAATCCTGTAGTAGCCACTATGACTTCAATCTTGGGTGCAGGCCTTCCAAATTTCTCCACCTTCCTTTCATGAGAGACTAACTTCAACTCAGTATGTTTTTAAAAATAATTAAAATTATTCATGTAAATTAAAATGATAAATAATTATTTAAATAAGTTTTAATTAAACAAATAACTACCTCTCATGTCCACACTTTGGCTGCCACATGATCAACATATGACATCAACACTGATGTATCTTGGGACCCACCTAGAAAACCCTGTGAATCACCACCTACATCCTCTGTAACTATATTGTGAGGCTCCTCATAAGGCTCATCAGCAACATTATCCACATTCTCAACATCCTTTGCAACATCTATAGTTGTTCGTTTTCTACGTGTCGATGTAACCAGCCTTCGATGCTGAGGGACTTTTTCCTCATCACCACTAACATATCTACCTAAGGATCTTCCTAAAACTCTGTCTAAAGTCCAACGCAACCATTTGGTTTTAACCATAGTTGAGTTTCATATTTCACAAAAATGTTTTCATTTTGTTACTCAAAAACTAATTAAAAAGTAACTAATAAATCTTCTAAAACCCTACCGTATTATTAAATGTAGTATATTTTAACAAATGTAATAAATAAAATTTAAATTAACTTTAAATGATTAATCTAGCAAACTAAAATATATCATCAAAATCCAACTACAATTTTATTTTAAATATTTTATAAATTACCATTTAATAATTCATAAATAAGTATTTAATTATTTTATAAATAACTATATTAATACTTTTATATATTCATAAAAAATGTAGAAATTCATTTTTAAAATTTTTAAACTTCAAATAACTATTTCTAGCAAACTAAAATATATGACCAAAATCAAAGCACCATTTTTTAAATTTTTTTATAAATAAATATTTTAATCCTTTTATATATGTATAAATGAATGAAGAAATTTATTTTTATATTTTTTTATACTTCAAATCACTATTTATATACATATTTAATAGTATTAATGTAATAATATTTATACAAATATATTAATAAACAAAATTTTCTTATACAATATTACCTATTTTGTTTAAATAAATACATTATAAAAATTTGGAATTTTTTTATTTAATTATTTTATAAATAACTATTTTAAATATACAAAATTATAAAAATAATTATTTATAAAATAATTAAATAACAACAAAATTTATACATTGATTTTTAAACCAACAAAATTATTAAATAAAATATTTAAAATTAACAAACATACGGATTGACAATCTATATTGTGCATATGGAGTCCAAAAAATAAAAACTCATTGTCAATGACACAATGCTACTCATGGCAGTGGAGGAAAGGAGACTCATGGAGGAGGAGAAGAGTGTCGCCGAGGAGAAACCACAAAAAACGCAAATGAACAACACTTGGATGGTGTATTTGAGCTTTTAAGTAAAGGGCAAAATTGGTATTTCACTTATTTAGCGGGGTGTAGAAGAAAATTGAATAGTGCATGAAGAATATTCCTAAAAATTTACAACTAATGCCCAAAATAAATTCAATAAAAAACAAAATTACTATAAAAAAAAAAGGACCTTGCTATTTATACTCCCATTTTTTAAATTCACCTCTATACCCTCCTTTTTACCTCCCAACTACCCATTATACCATTTTCCCTTACAGATGTACACTTCTTTTACTTCCCAAAAATATATTTGTACAATTAAATATACCTATTATGAAAACATATATTTGGAACTATATTTTATAGTTCCAGAGATGCACTTTTGAAATGGTATATGTTTTCTAGAAAGACATTTTCAATAATAATAAATCATATCTCAATCAAAGTACTTAAGATTTGTTGATGGTTGAGATCTGAATCGTTGATGTTGACTTGGATTAGAAAATGAATGAACACACTTAAAGGAAAAAAAATCATCGTCAAAAGCTTTACTTTACAACTAAGGTCTATAATAGATGAAGTTAGTCATGAACATACCTTAAAACATAGTATCATATGAAAGAAAACACAAAATATTGTGTGCTATTGATAAAACATGGTATTATATAATGAATATATGGTGAAAATGATTTAAAATTAAGGTTTAAAGAATAATAAAAATAGAATAAAAATAAGATTTTAGATAGGATTTAAAAAATCTTAATAATAGAATAAAAATAAGACTAACAAACATGAGTCTAAGATAAGCGTTTTTCTTTGTCAATGATTTTTTTTGTATTTCTCATCAACAATCTTGATTCCTAAGTGATATTTTATTAAAAAAAACATTCTAGAAGTATATCTCTAAAACTATAATTTCTGGAAATATATATCTTGAGAACTATAAATTATAATTTTGGAGATATATTTTTAAAATATGTATATTTAATTCTGGAAATACATTTCCAGAAAGCAAAGGGTTGTACATCTTTAAGGGAAAGGGTATAATGGGTAGTTGGGAGGTAGAAAGGAGAATGGGGAGGTACTTAGAAAATGGGGGCATAAATAGCAAGAGCCTAAAACAACTGCAGAGTTGAAGTCTAGAATGGAAATTAGTAACAAGATGCAATCAAACTGGGCCCTACGTAAAGCCTTTACCCAGAGCAAATGTTATTAGGCTGTTACTTCCTATACTACCGAATTAGCTTCTTGCACCCGTAGGAAAGTCAAAACACAATAATTGGATAATAATGCCCTTAGTCCCTCTTATACTCATCAGGCACCCAGAAATAATCCTAGCACCTCCTTTCCTTATTATAATTTTGCCTTGCCGAAGTACCTCTCTCACTTTCTCTTTATCCTTTCCCTTTTCCATTTGTGTGCCTTTGCCTAGCTATCACCGCCATTAATGAAGTAGAGGATAATTTAACTACCATCACAACTTGTCCTTGTCGTTCAAGAAGTCGTTTTAGGCAAGTTGTTCTGGGTTACATTTTTTTTCTCACAGCAACCACTTTTTTTTGTTGTTGTTTGGATTAACCAATATGGAATTTAAAGCCTTGTCTCGAACTGTCATTTTATTATGGGTATTCCATAAATGTATTCTTGAATACTTGCTTATTTCAGAATATTACAAATATATTCTGAAATAGGTATTCTAGAATACATATCTAAATTATCAATGATAATTTAGAGCATCATAAGCTACAAATATTCTGAAACGTTTTTCTCTCTATATTATATTAATTCTAAGTTTGGGTCTTGCATCATTGGTGACACTAATGATGGTTTGTAGGATTTAAAATGAGTTGAGATTAGTCGAGCTTGATTCAGCTTGAAATTTGACTCAAGTTCAATATGAATCTATATTTTTAGTTTGAATTTGATTCGATTTAAATTCGTGAACACTTTGTTAGCTTGACTCAATTTAAAATTATAATTATCTCACATATTTTTATTTATTTATTTTATGCACAAAAAAATAACTATATCAATTTAATAATATTAAATATATTACTATATATGTAGATGCTAAATTTATAATTATTGTACATGCTTTTGTTTATGCATTTCATAAAATATATATTAAATTAACTATAAATAATTATAAGAATTTAATAATATAAAATATTTAATATATACATAGATAAATAGATAGATCTAGATATAAATAGATAGATTTATATATCAAGTTAGTTCACGAGTCAATCGAATCTAGTTATATATAGTTCAAGCTCAACTCTTTAACGAGCATAACTTTAAACTCAAATTTAACTCATTTGGTTCTTACATTAAATTTAATGAATCAACTGTCAAATCAAATTTCAAAATTTGAGTTGGTTTAATTCATTAATGTTGTCAGACCTAATTGTTTGTTGATCTATCTTTATTATAAAATTTATTCTCTGAACAGGTTAATTGTTATTGTGAAATGTACAAGTCTCATTGTAATCTTTCAATACTTTATAATTGACTTTCATGTTATACTGGTTTGATCGAACTTCAAGTGACGAAGGGACAAGGAGCAAGAGAAACAAGAAGGAACACTCGGATGAAGGACTAAGTCAAGAGAAAGAAAAATAGAAAGTTGTAAGAATTAAGGGTGTAAAGACAGAAATTATAAGAAGGGATAAAATTACAATTTAACCAAAAATTCTTTTTAAGACATTTTTTTTTTTGTCTGATAAGAGTTTTCAAAGGGAAGGTTTTATACACAAACAATAATAGACGATAATTAATCAACAGAGTTTTGTAGAAAGTTCTTTAAAAAATGTTGTTTTTGTTTTTATCCCCTTAATTAATTTTGGTTTCTTTCATTTTACTCTTTTTCAGGTAGGTTTGATTCGTTTAAAATATGATATTAGACAAGATAAGAAAAACAACACAAGATAAAAATATAAGTTACATAATATTTTTTTATCTTGCATATAGTTTAACGAATAATAGAAAATATAAGTGACATAATATAAAATTCAGTAAAATATTTAATATTAATTATCTTAATTCATTTTATATTAAATTTATTGTGTTTACCAAAATAAAGAGAGATAGATTAGAATAAAAAAATCTTATGTTTCTTTTTTAAAATGATTACATAGGTTAGCTATTATTATTTTGTTATAAAAGAGATAAAAAATATGAATATATGTGTTTTTTTAATATTTTGTACCCGAGACAAAATTTTGTCACCTATTTTTTTTAGTGACAAAAATCTTATCCTCATTTGTTTGATTTGTTTTGTCTCATAATCTTTTTTAAATCAAACATAAAACAAAAATATTTATCTTGTTCAATATTATAATATTTTGTGAATCAAACAAATTTCTTAATTTTTTTTTCTCTATAAGTTTTTGTTTTAATTTTCATTGGATTTAATGGAGAAATCTAACGACAGGAAAAAAAAATAAAGAATTAAAAGCAAAATACCCTTATATTGTAGGACTAAATAATTATTAAAGTCTTTATCATTTGTTTTTTAAATTGTTTTTCCTACTCTGCACTCAATATTAAATGAGAATTTGTACATGTCTAACAATTCATATAACAGTTGGTATATTTTTTGTGTTTATTTCTCTATTACATATCATTTGTTACCTATAAATACAAAAAATGTTGTTGTGCATGTATATATTATTGTTTGTGTATCAGATTTCATATTAAATTATAAACAAATTCAGCGCTTCAACTTGTTGGCTAAGTAGGAACACGGCTTAATCTCTATAATATTTACACGTAATCAATACAAAAATGACTTTTAGGTAATATAATGTGATAAAAAAAGATAAAAATAAAGAAAAATGATAAATGATAAATGTTAAATGTTAGTTAAATATTGGGAAAAGTTAATTGTGTTCAAAAATCATTTCTCTATAGATTAACCAGTGCGCCACTCATCATAAAAAAGAGAAAGTTAACAAGTGTATCGAAACCTAAAAATAAAATGCAACCGCTATGATTTGGTCGATCATCATCTTAAGTACACAGAGCAAACTCATTGCATTTCTCCTAATTAATGCCTTCTCTTCTAAGAGCTGAATTGTGCTCTAGAAAATATATTTTATTATTAGCTACATTTTGTTCGCAAGGAAACAGACAATTATCAATGCTTAAACTGTGTATGGAAGATTTTTTTTTTTTTTTTTTTATCAACGTCTGATATCCTGGGTGTGGTTAAAAGCAAAAATTAATTCCAAGTCTTTTTCTACTGATCATTAGGTGCCTAAATACCTTTTTCCCAAATAATTATTATTTAAATTAATAAACTTGCCATAATTTTCTTTGAAAGACCGTATATGTTAATATGTAACTAAATATTAATATGTAAATGCATAGTTGCTTATATGATTTATTTATCATAATTTTGTGTGTTTTATAATTTCATATAGATATAAGTATTTTAAACAAAAATTTACTCAAATACTAACATTATTAAAGTGAATGCTTAAATTAATTTTGTGAGTCTTATAAAACTTAAAAATATGTTATTCATGATATAATATTATTAAACAATGATTGTTTATATAATTAATGATGCTTATATAAACAATTTCACGTCACATGCTCATGAGAAAAAAAGAAACTTAAGCAAAGTTGTTTAAAGTTAAACAACTCATGTAAGCATTTTATTAGATATGTTCTAATGTATTGTAATTAAATTTCTTTGCTTGACACAGTTTGAGTATTAATATTCATCCTCATTTTTCTTTTTTTCTTTTTTAAGATTTTGTTAATCATTAAATAATATCATTATTTTTGCTATGTAATTAATATTTTAACAATTAGCATATGAACCTATTCCATTTTCATTTGTTGTTTAAATATAATTTTTAAAACATTTATACAATAAAAAAGAAATAATTCATTTAAATATATTTCTATTATATGACTCTACATATGTTGAAGTACATGATCATTTTTACAATAAAAAAAGAGAAAACAAAAGAAATTCCTTAAATTGAATTTATAAAAAGTTGAGTTGAAGAAGATCATGTCCATTATTAAATAATGATTTGTTCTTACAATTTTTCTTTTACAGTTATACATATCTACAATTAAAAAAGAATTAAGGAGGAACTAAAAGAAAAGTATATAAGGCACAAAATGAGTAATGTATACTGCATAGATATAAAAAAAATGAATTATATATATATATATATATATATATATATATATAAACTCATTAATAAAGGGTTATTATAAATATATACTTATTTTTTATTTATTTTATTTCTCTTATTTTCTCATCATATTATTTATTACATTTTTATTGTTTTTTTTCTCTACCTTTTCTTTTTGGCTAAATTAAAATTTTGTTTCTCAATAAGTTTAAGTTTAAATTCACAATTTTGATCCTCTTATTTTTAAATCAAGATATTGAGTTTTTTTATTTTTAAAATAAACAATTTTGATCATTCTGTCATCGATTATCCATTGTCAAATATTGACTTTGATATATTATATTAATGCTCAGAGGAACTTATTTAAATGGTTGATATGACGCTTATGTGGAAAAAAAATAAAGTGAAAAATAAAAATGTCTTAATACGAATTAAACTCATGATCCTTTATTTTTAGACAAAACAAATAAATCACTAAAACACCTTATTTGTTTAATTAGCTACACTAATAGTCAAGAGTTATTTTTTTTAAATGATCAAAATTTATAAATTAAAAAATATTTAATATTAAATTTTATTTTATATCATTTTATACATTTTTATTTTGAATATTATACATACTTTTATTTTTATTTCATAAATTAATATTAAATTATTTACATAATTTTTTTTAAAATTTATTTTAATATACAAATTATTTTTACTCTAATTATTTATGTAAAATTATTCATAGATAAGAAAATAAAACATTTTTTTATTTAATTAACTATATTAACATTATTATTTATGTATCAATAGTCAAGAGTTATTAATTTTTTCAAATTATTAAAATTTATAAACTAAAAAATATTTTAATATATAAATCTTTTTAATTTTATGTAAATAATTTGTATATTAAAATCAATTTATAAAAAAATATGTAAATAATTTACTTATTAATTTACTAAATTTAATTATAAATTGATAAAATAAAAATAAAAATATGTAAACTATTTAAAATAAAACATATAAAATGATATAAAATAAAAGTAAAAATATTTATATATTAAATATTTTAATTTATAAATTTTGATATTTTTTTTTTAAAAAAAAACTCTTGACTAATGATACTTAAAAAGTTAATGGTTATGTATTTAATTGTATAAAATAATTGTATTACTTATTTATTGTCCTTTCTATGAATAAAGGATTATGAGTTCAATTTTTATTAAGAAATTTTTTATTTTTTACTTTGTTTAATCTTTTTTGCGTTATGGTAACAATCTACATAAACTCTAAGGGAACTAAATATCTTGATTTATAAATAAGGGAATCAAAATTGTGAATATAAAAACCAAAATTATAATTTAACATTTGTTTCCAAAATATTATATGAGATAGTTAATTAGCATCCATCTCATTTTAGGATGAATATTAATTGGGGTAGAAGCAAGAAAGGTAAAATGATAGATACAATAAGTGATTGGGATTTGATGGAAAAAAAAAAAAAAAGAGAGACAAATAGAAATAGAAGGAAAAAAAAAAAAAAAAAAGCGGTAAAAATGAGACTGAAAAGTGAGATGCATGCATGTGCTTATAATTAGTCTTGTATTTTCTTATATGCGACATATCTCAAATACATATCAGGCACGCGTGCATGTCTTAAACTTTGAATAAGCATATATATAGAATAAAACGATATACTCTATATCCACTATAATTACTGCTTACAAATTTGTATCTCTTGCTGATCTTTTTGTGATGATCCCTCACAGGATGTGAGACAACTGTCCATGGAACAGTCATTTGCATTTATTGGCTGGTTGTTGTTGGTTTGTGTTTGTTTCTGATGGTGGGGGCTAAATCCTTGTATCTCCTTCAGCTCTGAAAATGCTGAATTCAGGCACTGAGAGGACACTTTTGACACTAGCTCTGAGAGTTGAAGTTTGGCAGCTTCAAGTCCTACTACTCCTAAGCTCTGTCTACCTAGTGTTTCCTGAGCCTTCTCCAACACTGCCTGAAGGTATTTTCCTTGAGCCTCAATACGTAGCTGCAGGAGTCTTTGCACCTGAATATGGGGTCAGATGGGTTTTTAGTTAGAATTTTTGTTGTCTAAAAGCTGAAATGACTTAATGTTAAGTCAATTGTTTGCATAAGTGGGTCGAGACGGAAAAATTATTATATAGTTTCTAACTATCACGTGTCCATTGTTTTGATCAATTTCTAAGTGATACAGAATTAAATTTTGACCGAAATATATAATATATTTTTTGTTTAATTCATTACCTAATTTTTTTTAAAACCTGTCGTTCAATTTTTTATTTCTAGAAGTATGGATATCTGTAGGGTCTAACATTGATGGGGTTGGCGGAGGAGACGAAGTTTATGTGATGAACTTATGTGATGAATGTGCTGGCGAAGAGGGGGAAGTGTAGTTGAGAGTTGAAAGATAGGGTCGAATTTGAGGAGGAGGTCGTTAATGGTGGAAATTAGGTGAGATGGGTTGGTGGGTGGGTTGGGTGAAGCTAAAGGTAGTAAAGATAAATGAAATAAGGCTGAGGTGGAGTGGTTTGGAGCATTCGTTTTAACTGATGGGCTGAGGCTTGAGAAGGTTTGGTTTGGACATCAGCGCGTAACTCAATTTGGTGTCCTAAGTGAACGAAGGTCATGGTGAAAGATTGGTAATCAGTCATGATAGGGCCCTGCGTGTTGAGCCATTCAATGCCCAAAACGACATTGACACCGCTGATAGGCAGAACCATAAGCGTCACTTCGAATAGGTTGTACTGAATGGTCATGGGAATGTTAGGGCAGGATTGACTTCACTCCAAAACTAAGCCATTCCCAACCATGACTCGTAAGGGAGGTATGTCCACTACGGGAAGGTTAAGGAACTTAGCAACCTGTGGTTGGACAAAGTTGTGGGTACTCCCACTATCGACGAGCACGATGAGGCTCGCCTGGTTAATGAAGTCGTAGACACGAAAAGTGTCAGTGACGGGAATACCGGCTAAGGCGTTGAGGCTGATGTGGGGGTTTATTGGAGAAAGGTCAGGTGGGTGAGGATCAGAGGAAGATTCAATGGGGGTCGAGAAAGATTGTGTTGGTTCAGAGCCAAGGGGTTCATCGGATTCGGCCACAAAGAGCAAGACACGACCCTTACAACGGTGAGAAGAACTCCACTTCTCATCACAGTTGTAACAAAGACCTTTCTGGCGTCGAAAGGCCATGTCCTTAGCAATACGCTGTGCGAATTGGGTTTTAGGTTTGGGGAAATTAGTTGGGGAAAAAGATTGGGCATGGTGTTGGGGAGGAACTGAAAAAAGGGTTTGCTGGGAGCCCTTTCGACGATCATTAATTTTGTCCTCCTGGAGGCGGGCAAGGGCGGTGGCCTGAGGGAAGGAGAGAGGTTGCAACACCTAGACTTCGCGACGGATCTCTGGTGATAGATCGGAGACAAAGCAACTGAGAAGAAAGGGCGACGGAAGGCCAATTATACGGTTCGCCAAATGCTCAAACTCTGTCAAATACTCTATCACAGACCCACGCTAGCAAAGCTTGAACAAGGCTCCACAGGGATCGTCGTAGAACGACGGTGCGAAACGATTTTCTAGGGCCTACAACAATCATGGCCAAAAGGTGATGAAGTCGTTTCTGAACATCCACTGGAACTAGTTGAGTGCAAGGCCATCCATATAGAACGAGGCGACCGTAGTTTGTTCTTCCTCCGGAGTTCCCTGGTAGTCGAAGAACTGGGAGATCTTAAAGATCCAACCCAATGGGTCATGACCATTAAATCGAGGGATGTCAAGCTTCATGTGTTGACCTGGAGGTGACGGGGTGGCTAGGGTGAAGTAGGGAGCGTGGTGAGCTGTGATAACTGGTTGCACATGGCCGCAACTTTACTGGCCAGATCAGAAAGCTTGTCCGACAGAGAAGAAATAGCTTCTTCAATTGTTTTCCATGTCGAATGGTCGACTATGACGGGCCAGACCAATGTTAGGAGCAGAGGGAAAAGACAGTCCTAGATTCAAGGTCAAGGAACCTCTTGAACTACCATGCTACAATACTACATATAAGTGAATTCATCCATATCTTTTTATTGATTGTAATTGAATTTATACACTGCTGATTGGGACAAAGGGCATAATGCTCTTACGAGCTTTCTAACAAACTTATAATAGACTAGTAGTGGCTATAACAGTTTTGAATTTGTTATAACTAACTTATTCTAATTTCCTATTGTAGTATATCCCCGGAAATGGATTGATGGCTTCGTAGGACATCACACAAAGTCCTCCAAACAGGCAGACGTGAACCATTAAGCTTGGGCCGGATTCCATGGGCTTCAGCTACTTCTTCTATGCGACTCTGTGTGAATTGCCATCACCGTACTATATATAGTGCTGCAAAAAATAATGGATAAATTCCTAGGTGGGACAAAAAATATAATTGTATATGAGTATGTCATTGCGTGAGTTTCTATATTTGGATTCAAGACCAATCTGACACAACTTAGCATTTTGTTCATTTTTTTTACTCTTATTCGTTAAAACGGAACATCTTGGTATGGTCGTGCCGTCTTGCTCGATGCTTGAAACCTAATATATCCATTAATTTGGAGACCTATACACTTGGATTTTGTCACACTCAATGATATATATATATCATATTGAATAATATCTTATTTATTTCAGAATATGCAATCATGAAATAAATTTGTTAATTAATTATTATTCTCCGAATGTAGGTCAAGAAAAGGTTGTCAATGTCAAACTGGTGAACCACTAAGAGGAATTGTTATATATGTGACGCGGTGGAGAGATACCAAATGGTGTCATGAGAGCTCCAAATTTGAGTTGATGCTGGCTCTTCCAACATGGTTACATTTTATATAACATATGAAATGGTATATGATAAAGTATTTTGATTTCTCTGAAAAAGAAAATTTTGAAAGATCGAAATCGATTATTTGAATTGAGTCTAATGAAAAAAGTTAATCTCCTATACCATGATGAATTAAGATTTAAATTTTTGTTAAGACAAGTATTTATTACTTATATTTAATCTTCAATTCTGTCTCGAACAAAATTATATTTAAAAACATATCATGAATAAAAAAAGTGATAACAAAGTGTTACAAATTTTGATTTAGTGGATGAAAAAATAAGGTACTTCATATGTTGTAGAAACATATAGTCCTAACTATATATTAAACTTATATCTTATGAGCCTTTTTTAATTTCCTCTTCATTTATATGTCAAATAATATATTCCTAAGAAATGCCTTATCCTAATCTTAATTTCTTATATTATTTGCATTTACGTATAATCAACGTTTGTCTATCTGTTACTTTTTTTAAGTTCGAACAAACCTAGGCTCATCATCATATCCTGAACCCCTTAACACACAGTTCTATAAGCATAGAGAAAATCGAGATATATGTATCACCACTCAAAAACTTATAATGCCAAGATCATTTTTCATTAAATAAAACTATGTTGATGGAAAGAAATTTAATAACTAACATTTTTTTTTCTATTAGTATGCATTGTTTTGAGACGAACGTCCAATAAGCCGAAGGAAAGAAAACTACAATGCTAGCTGAACCCGTACGGCCAAAAGTACATGGCAAAACACGTACAAATTAATTACACAAAAATGAATCTTTTTTATTCGTACACAAAAACGAATCTTCTTTTATCCGTTCACAAAAATGAATCTACCAACATCTCCTTTTTTTTCTGTTAATAAAACGATATTAGAATTCAACTACTTTACCTTCAGAATTTTCAGCGCAATAGAACTTTCATCCTCAGTCATCAAAGCAAAAATATACACAACTTATATGTTCAAGCTTAAGAGAAATATATATATATTAAAATTATTAGTAATTAACCTACTCTTTATTATTTATAAAAATTCTTGTGAAATCTATTAAATACGTACACTTATTAAATAAGAAGTGAAATTTACCTTATTTTATGGGACTAACATAATTTTAACTAATAATAAAAAACATTAAAACATATAAAAATGGCATTCCTTTATATATAATTTGCTAAACAACAAGTCCTGCCTTAAATATTTATTTTGCTTGACAGGTTGCTGACATAAATAGTACCAAGCAAATAAAGTCTTTGTATTAGTTTTAACATTCACCAGAAAAAAAAAAAGTGTTAGATTTAATTGTGACGTTTTGTTACTAGACATAGCAATGATTCTTTAGCTATACAGAATGAGGTCAACACGAAGAATGAAACTTATAAATAAAGGCTTCAAAAATAAAATTCAACAGAGGGTCCCACGATCTCTAGGCTCTACTATCGTGGCACTTCAGTAACGAAATTGATTGACATACACTGATATAGGTAAAAGAATTGGAGCATAAAAAATTAACCAATGTTACCAATAATAAAAAATAATGTTTGTTTCACATCTATAAAGTTTGAGAGAGTTTGAAAGGGAAGAAAGAAAGAGATGGGAAGAGAAGGATAAAGAAGACAAAAACAAAAGAATTGTAATAGATGGTATGTTATAGATAAAGTTTATATTTATATTAATAATAATGTAAAATTTTAATATTTATATTAATAATTTAATTTCTTTTAGATAAAGTGTATTTACTCGAATAATTAAAGTTAGCAACTAACATTTCTTTTCCTCAATGAGTAGTGCATGGTATGTTTTAACAAAATTTGTTTTTCTTTTAACCACTCCAACATATTACCTAGGTAACTGAAGGCACACCTCAGTTTTTTTTTTTTTTTAATTTCTCTTTATATATAAATTACTTTATCTTTACAGTGTACTTTAAATTTTCTTTTTTTACTTCATTAACTAATACTGACAGTGATTACAACTATTTATTTAGATTTTTTTTAAAACAGATTTGTAGTTTTTTTGTTTATTCCCGCACTTGGTAACAACAATGAAATTTTACAATTGTAACACTGTTATTGTTATTTGCAATATCTAGTGTATATTAAGAGCTAGTTTAATCTTTGCTGGCACAGCATTTTGTTCTTTATAGCAGGGTTTCCCTTGTAGAAGAACATGATGATTCAATAAAAGTTGGTCTATGTTTGGTGTGACTGGATCAAATGGTATTTTACTTGATATAGAAAAAATCTACATGTCACTCATAAAGTACATATGGCAGAATAAAATGTACGGTTGAATATTCATTATTTTATTTCACCTTGCATGATACTATTAAACTTTGGATTCATAGGTAAATAAATTAATTAACATGGCGGCAAAAGTAGTTAATAGTTTGAATGCAATTAGCTTTGTATAATACAACCATTGTATAGAAGCTGGCCGGCGGAGTCTTTCATGCACATATGCCACTTTTTGTAACATCGTATTTTTCTAGTTTTTGTCATTCTTGTTATTCTAAGCACATGTGGTGCAATTTCTCTCTCTTTCTATGTATATATACATATATTTGTGCCATTCTTGCAATGCCATATCCTCCAATTGAGTTTGAGAGTGTTTTGAGGATTTGGAGAGATTATCAAACCTCTGAGAGGTAAATTTCTTGTAATGCTCATAACATAATCCAATGGTTTAGGAATCACTATGTGAACTAGGAAAGTTGCAAATGTTTATCTCTATCTTTAGTTTTAGATATTAGTTGTTTTATTATCTTAACTACAATTTGTTTTGGGGCATTGGCATATCTTGTATTTTGTTGCTAATCAATCTACATTTTAAGGGTTCTAATTGTGACTCAGCTCAAAAGTGCATATTGTTTTTGCTGGGAAGAGAGCAGAAGATTAAGCAGCTTCAGAAAATGGGAGAGGGGTCTGTGGAACTTGAGGCTATTGTAAAGGAAGCTGTTGATCTGGTATGTGAAACAAATAATAGAAAATTAAAATGTCCTAAGCTTTATTTATTTATTTATGGCATAGTCTGTCTCTCTAGAGTTTATTTATTCCTCCTCCATTTTGGAGCTGAAAACATATTCTAGTTTCTTACATGCAAATTCTCAGTGATTACTTCAATTTGGATTAGTTATTTTGTTGATTAGTCAGTTGGGAAATTACTCAGAAGTTATTTAGCTTTTGTTAAAAAGAAGATTGTTTGAATTTCTTGTTGCTAACTTGGAAAAGAAACTAGTCTATCTACATGGAAGCACTAGTGAGAAGAGTAGATTCCATAGTTTTTTGTTCTGTGAAAAGGAAGAGAGGAAGACCGAGAAGAACATTGGAGAAAATTGTTAAAGGGAATCTCATGATGAATAATATCTCCAAGGAGTTTTAACCAAGTCCAATGGTACTATGTGATCTATGTACCTGACCTCACCTGGTGGAATAAGACTTTTGTGATTGTATTATGTGTCCTTTTTATGTATTTTTCGAGTCCAAACCCAAAATATGAAGAAATACAAAAGAAAAAGAAAAGTAGGATGAAATTTTCTAATTTACTTCTATGATGGTTTAGTCACATAGGGGATGAAAAACACTATCAGTATTAGGCATCTGATTAACATGGAATTTGTGCTATGTAGGAGAACATTCCTATTGAGGAGGTTTTTGATAATCTCAAATGCACAAAAGAAGGTTTAAGCTCCGAGCAAGTACAACAGAGGCTTGACTTGTTTGGATACAATAAGCTTGAAGAAAAAAAGGTTAAAAGCCAAACTTCAATGCTTTTAGTTTCCTATTTCCTCTCTAAATTGTTGCTCAGGTTTCTTATAGATAGCTTCTATACTTTAATGCTTGTACAGGAAAGTAAGATACTGAAGTTTTTGGGCTTTATGTGGAATCCTCTGTCATGGGTTATGGAAGCTGCTGCTATCATGGCCATAGGCATGGCACATGGAGGGGTAAATCTTCACAATTCTTTGAGTTTTCAATTTTTTTTCCATGGTTTTACAAAGTTTAATTAATGAAACAAAACAATAATTTGGCATCCTTCAATTGATTTGATCCTTGATATTACAATATATATATATATATATATATAGTTAATCTTTGACAATTTTCAATCAATTTGGTTCAGGGCATTGGCTATAGTCCATTTGTTCCTTAACATAACCCAATCAATTAATTTATTCCCTAGATATAATAGCCGTTAGCCAAATTGGTCTGACATGAGGGACCAAATTGACTAATTATTGCCAAAGTCTAGAATTAAAATCACCAATGATTGTAATTTTAAGGGCAGATTTGATGTTTTACACTTTTTCCTGGTAGATAATATGAAACTATTTTCATTCTTTTCCTTTTGTTACTTTTAACTTGGAAATTACAAATATCATTAATTTTTCAAAGGATTGTGGAATACAAGATTAAGTTTTTGTTGGTAACAATTTTAGATATTGCCATAGGTTTAAATTTAAAAGTCAAGTTTCATTATCAATCAGTCAATTTTTACTGTCTGAAAACAGTGATGTTACAATTTACAATCCATTATATTTAATATAATAACTCAAAACTCTGCAGGGTGAAGGTGGAGATTATCAAGATTTTGCTGGCATAGTTCTTTTGCTACTTATAAACTCCACCATCAGTTTCATAGAAGAAAACAATGCTGGCAATGCAGCTGCTGCCCTTATGGCCAGATTAGCCCCCAAAGCAAAGGTTATTCCCCTCTTCACTGATTTAACAGTAGCTACCTACATCACTATTGCATGTTTTTGTTTTCCTTTTCCAATGACTTTGTTATACTGTCTTGTTTCCATTTCATTTGACATCTAATCTAATTTACCTTTACAGGTACTTCGTGATGGAAAATGGAGTGAAGAAGATGCTTCAGTGTTGGTTCCCGGAGACATAATTAGCATCAAGCTTGGTGACATCATTCCTGCTGATGCACGTCTCCTTGAAGGCGATCCTTTGAAGATTGATCAGGTAAAATTGGCTGTTAATGGCTGAGGTTGTTCCATATCAACTAAGTTAAACTAAAAGGAGATGTGAACTACATAGGAACCTTCTCTGAGCTGGTCCAGATATTCCTTAAGAAAAAAGGAAATATCAGTTTTAGATGAATAAGAAATTAATCATTTGATGCATAGATGGATAGGGGAAGTTGTTAAGAGAGATCTTGTTATGTTCTCTGAATTTTAGTAACTGTGGTTCCTGGAATTCGAGGACCAGGAAGAACCTCCCAAAACAAATGAATAGAAACTGAGTATTATTTTTCCATAATCTGAATTATACACATCACCCTATATATATAGAACTTGGATGATGGCAGTAGTGTAACACTAACAGAAAGATACTAGAATATTCTTATAACAGAAATCCTAACAAAATACTAGTGCTAATAGGAGTGGTGGCAGACAACATGTCTGGTACAACCACTACCCTCATGCCAGCTCGGCACTCTTGCTTCTTCCTCCTATAAGTCCTTCTTCCTATCAGATCTCATGCTAATTAATATCTCTGAAAATCTGGTCTTTATCTGAGCCGAATGGCTTTGTGTGATCCATGTAACCAATCTGACCTAATAGGAAAAAGCTTTTGTTGCTTTTGTTGTTGTTGTTGATGATACATAGATAGATGACATGGGACATCCTAACTAATATTAATATACTATGCCTCATCATCATATCATCCCATACTTGACCCTCTTGTATTGAGATATATGTTTCTGTGTGTTTCAGTCTGCTCTTACTGGAGAGTCACTTCCTGTCTCAAAACATCCTGGAGAAGGAGTATATTCTGGTTCAACTTGCAAGCAAGGAGAAATTGAGGCAGTAGTTATTGCAACTGGAGTTCACACCTTTTTTGGGAAGGCAGCTCATCTTGTGGAAAACACAACACATGTTGGACATTTCCAAAAGGTTCATATATAGGATTTTTAGTCTCTTTAATGTTGTGTGAATGAATGTTTTCCGTCTCAAGTACATTCATCTCCATGTGAAATATTGTCAGGATAATGCTCAGTGACATCACATAATTGTTACAGGTTCTAACATCTATTGGGAATTTCTGCATCTGTTCAATTGCTGTTGGTATGATTTTGGAAATCATTGTGATATATGGAATCCATAAAAAGAAATACCGAAATGGTATTGATAACCTCCTTGTGCTATTGATTGGTGGCATCCCTATTGCAATGCCAACTGTCCTTTCTGTTACTATGGCTATTGGTTCACACAAGTTGGCTCAGCAGGTTTGTGATGCAATGCAAATTCAAACATTTCATTGGCTTTTATAAGACCATAAGAATTTAGTATTTTTAAGTTTTTGATATCTTTGTGCAGTTGAGCTAATGGCTATGTTGGGTGTATTCTTTGCAGGGTGCCATAACAAAGAGAATGACTGCCATTGAAGAAATGGCTGGAATGGACGTGTTATGTAGTGACAAAACAGGCACATTAACTCTTAACAAGCTTTCAGTGGACAAGAATATCATTGAGGTCATAATTACTCTTCTTAGTTCCTACTAAAACTAAGTATAACGATTGGTTTGATATAAATTTCATATCTGTCAAATGTATGTAAACCGGTATATCAGAATGTCCAATGTCATGTATTGTACATGACATGGGAGATTCCTTCAAGCACAAACATTATATTTCACTTCTGAAACAAGTACTCAATTTCTTAAAGAAAGAAACATATTAAGGGAAAATAATGAGCAATGCTAACAATTGACAATCAACTAACAATTGATCTTAAAGCACTGACAAAAACCCTTTTCATATATAGAACCTTTAAATTCTGCACATATAAATAGATATAAATAAATATGAGTGATGCTGTTTATGTATTTGTCTATATATGGATCCATATTCTTAAATGCTAACTAACTTTCTTTCTCCCAACAATTATCAATATCTGGCAGGTTTTTGCTAAAGGGGTTGATAGTGATATGGTTGTACTTATGGCTGCAAGAGCATCAAGGCTAGAGAACCAAGACGCAATTGATTGTGCTATAGTTTCGATGTTAGCAGACCCAAAGGAGGTACAAGTTCAAAGATGCCTTATTAGATTAACAACACTGAAAGCTTTTCCCATTTCATTCTGCAGTGAATTCCACATTCTTTTAAAAAAATTCTTAGATGATAGCTTAATTAATACCATCATACATTAAAAAAAAAATATAAATAATGCATTAATAGACAAGAAATTTTCATTATTCAAATTGTAGCATTCAGCAAAGCAAGTTTCCACCATCTTCTGTAGTAGAAATTTGGTTAGTCTACTAATGGTTCTTTAATTTTCCAAGGCACGAACTGGAATAAAAGAAGTTCATTTCCTTCCATTCAATCCAACTGATAAAAGAACTGCACTTACATACCTTGATGCTGCCGGTAAAATGCACAGAGTTAGCAAAGGTGCACCAGAGCAGGTAGTATATAATCCATTATAATAACTCTAAAGAACCATACTATCTTACTAGAGTAACATTTGTTTGATCATTATTTAACTCTTATGATGTGTAGATTCTCAATCTTGCACATAACAAACCAGAAATCCAACAGAGGGTTCATGCAATTATTGACAAGTTTGCAGAACGTGGACTTCGTTCTCTTGCAGTCGCCCGTCAGGTTTATATGTCCTATGAATTCTCCATCATCTCATTAGTATATCACTGTATATTTTTATATAGCAATGGAAATTTTTCGAATTTAGGAAGTACCTGAGGGAACTAAAGACAGTCCAGGAGGACCATGGGAGTTTGTTGGCCTGCTCCCTCTTTTCGATCCTCCTCGCCATGATAGTGCAGAAACAATTAGAAGAGCTCTTGATCTTGGCGTGAGTGTAAAAATGATCACTGGTATGTGTCACCATTACTTGATTTTCGTTTAAGAGTATTTCAATTGAAAATATCTTGGTTGCATTTACAATATGAATTTTCTTGTGGCAATGTTTCTCTGTGAAAAAACAAGTTCAAGACAAAAACTTATGCATGATTCAAGTGAATTCATAATTTGTGTAGGATGGAAAACATTACAAATGTTACCATCTATTTTGAAAACTTATTCTTGTATTACCACTGTTCAATATTCTTCCTAGTGTTAGTTTTTATTTAAAGAAATTTTATTCGTGCTTAGGACAACCAGAATAATCCTAATCGTTTCCATACTGGTAGATAAATGACAACCTTGATTTCATTAATTTTTTAATTTTTATTATTTAGACTATTCTTACAAAACAATGTGTCCAAGGCAATGGAGAAGTGAAGAAAGTGCCTTTAAAAGAATCAAATTAAAATTGGTGGCTTAACATGACATCTAGCTACCTTTCCAACACCTTGAAATTTTCTAATTCTAAAGTAAAACCTATCTCATTGGGTATTATAGTGAACATAGGAAAAAGTGTGATAGTTTCTGTCTACTAGTGGGAGATTCTACCTCTATAATAGACTTGTCCTTGTGTTCTTTGTGTCACTGATTTAATTCTAGTGTACATAAGAAAACGATGATCAGAGATGCTCATGTTGTGATGCAACAAAAAACATTTCAGGTGATCAACTTGCAATAGGTAAGGAAACAGGAAGGCGTCTAGGGATGGGAACTAACATGTATCCTTCTTCATCACTGCTTGGTGAAAATAAAGATGGATTGGGTGCTGTCGCCGTTGATGATCTCATTGAGAATGCTGATGGTTTTGCTGGAGTCTTTCCTGGTAAGCCAAGAAAGCAGTGATCAAAAGGGTCATCTAATTTAATGTCTTGTTCGATTTCTGATAATATGTATTTCGCCTCAGAGCACAAGTATGAGATTGTGAAGAGGTTACAAGCTAGAAAGCACATTTGTGGGATGACTGGTGATGGGGTGAATGATGCACCTGCCCTGAAGATAGCAGACATAGGTATTGCTGTAGCAGATGCTACAGATGCAGCCAGAAGTGCTTCTGACATAGTCCTAACCGAACCCGGGTTGAGTGTGATCATAAGTGCAGTTTTAACTAGCCGTGCGATTTTCCAGAGAATGAAAAACTACACAGTAATCCCACAACTATCAACATATGAAAATGAAAATATTTCTTAGTGTGACAATAAATAATGATTTTTATTTTATTCCTTTTCCTTTGCAGATATATGCTATATCTATCACTATTCGTATTGTGGTAAGCATTTTGTACATAAAAAATATATTCAGAATGAACCTGATCATCAACTTTCTTCTCATTTTCAGTTTTTTTTTTTTATCATTTCAGCTTGGTTTCATGTTACTGAACAGCTTTTGGAAATTCGACTTTCCTCCCTTTATGGTTCTTGTCATTGCCATTCTCAATGATGGTAATATTAGCTACTTTATAGTATCTTAATCAGAAGTCTCATTATAATTTGATGTTCATTACATGAAATACTTTATTTCTTGTATCCCCTGACTTGTTAGCGTCCTTGTAGGTACCATCATGACAATATCTAAAGACAGGGTTAAGCCTTCTCCACTTCCTGATAGTTGGAAGCTTAGTGAAATCTTTACAACTGGGATTGTTCTTGGCAGCTATCTGGCTCTAATGACTGTGATCTTCTTCTATATAGTTGTTGAAACAAACTTCTTTCCTGTAAGTATCTTCTTTCCAGTTGTTGTCCACTACTTTGTTATTCTTTCATTCAATGAGATGATAATGAAGTATTCTGCCCCAGGACCATTTTGGTGTGAAACACTTTCACTACAATCCAGATGCTTCTATCAAAGATCCAACCAAAAGAATGTTGGGATCTGCTGTCTATCTTCAAGTCAGTACAATTAGTCAAGCCTTAATTTTCGTGACACGCTCAAGGGGTTGGTCCTACACAGAAAGACCTGGTCTTTTGCTTGTCACTGCCTTCATCATTGCTCAAGCGGTACATCGTTTTCTCAACCTTCCAGCATTGCTTATTATTCAGACCTTTAAATCTATTTGAACTTTCTCAGTGGGAAGCCTCACTGTTTCATTTCACTATATTCTCAACAGATTGCAACTGTTGTATCTGCCACTCTCAGTTGGAGACTTGCTGGAATCAAAAGTATTGGTTGGGGCTGGACAGGAGTCATATGGTTATACAATATTATAACGTATCTATTTCTAGATCCTTTAAAGTTTGCTGTTCGTTACGCACTCAGTGGAAGGGCTTGGAATACAGTGATAAACCAAAGGGTGAGTATAATGACTGAACCAGTTATAGAACTTCTGCAAAAATTTGTGTAGAATAAATGAACTTATATGTCTAACAAACAAAATGGGTTCAAAACTTAAGTATGCCAGATGGTTTTTTATAGACTCAGTCTCTAAGATTCAGAATGATTAGTGTACTTATATGGTTATATTATATGACTTCTTATTGGTGCAAATTAACAGACTGCATTCACCAACAAAAATGACTTTGGTAAAGAAGCTCGTGAGGCTGCATGGGCAACCGAGCAGAGAACCTTACATGGCCTCCAATCTGCTGAGTCAAAAGGGTTTACAGACAAGCACACCTTCAGAGAAATTAATACATTGGCAGAAGAGGCTAGGAGGCGCGCAGAGATAGCAAGGTCAGTGTCTTTGATCATCTTCTAACTGTTTCATAGTTTTTTTTTTTTTTACCTTTCCATGATTTTTCATTTCCCCCTAATTGTTACTTTTCTTCCTTGTGATGCAGGCTGAGAGAGCTTCACACTCTCAAAGGTAGAGTGGAATCATTTGCCAAGCTAAGGGGTCTGGACATTGATGCCATGAACGGACACTACACTGTCTAAGACTTTATGACTGCTATCTATCATCATTATGATGCCATGTGACTCTTTAAATTTCTTGTATTATGGCTTTGTCTGATGTCAGACTACAGGTTTTACTTCAACAATGTATCTGCTTAGTTTTCTTGTACTTTTCATTCAAACCATTGGTTGTTGTTTGCTTTCCATTTTGTCTTTCTTCTTTGGGAAAATTGTACCTATTGTGTTACAATAATGTTGTTTACACCTCTCTATTTGGAAAGCAAAATATTTTATTTGTAAACTTTTCGTAGTGTTGCAAGAAAATATGCTTGGAAAAACTTTTAAACAGGATATTTAAGTAATAAACAAATAAATGGATGTCATTTTTTTTCATGGAGCCGTAAAATGGTCAAATTTTCTGTTTCATGACATGAGATCACCTAAAATTCAGAGATTTACAGCTAACCCAAAATTTATCAGATAGTAGTTAATACAACTTAACTCTTCTACGAAATCTTAATTGCTTGTGATATTAACTTTGTAGCACCTTAAATTTTTTTTTCGAAATTTTGTTTCAAAAACTATTTAAATAATAATATTGTGGAATACGCGTCTTTAACTTTTAATTTCTATTTTTAAGTCGGTAAAATATATTATTAATTTTTTTTCATTATAAATAGGATAAAATCAAATAAAGTAAAAATAAGTGTGTTGCTTGAAAAGCGCTAGGTTTTCACATTACAATTAAATCCGTAAATAAATGAATGCACATTTGTACATAAATAAAGCAAATAAATAGTGTCACTGTAGAAGAAATTTGGACACAACCCAAAGTGTAAAAGTGGTGAAACGATTGATATACATCTACTATATAAAAAAACATACATTTATAGTAAAAATCTCGCCCCTCAAAATGCATCAAAATATCAACAAGAATCTAGGATTAGAGCAGATCACTACCTAACTAAAAATACTGAACTACACCTAAGGTATAGACACGGGAAGGTCATCAATCCTCCTCTTCAGATAGAGGCTCTAAGTCTCATAGAAGCTTGTGATACTCTTCCTCCTCCTCGAGCATCATATCAATGTGATCTCTCCAGTTCTCAGTGACCTGCACGAGACGTACCAACTCGAATCTCCAACTCAAGACATAACCCCTCGCATCAAACCTCACTGAGGTCACTATGAATTCTTGAGTATCGTGAGACATTTCCATGCCCAAATAAAAACTGATGTCTTCAAACCACTCCAGTTGTCACACGTGACATAAATCTCCAAGGAATGTAGCAGTATCGAAAGTGATCAATGGTGATGGGCGTGGCATCTAGTCTATCTACCGGCACCATGTGCACTATAATGTGACATGTGTAAACTGACGTGCGTGTACCTCGACACAACCACACTCTTTTTGTTTGCATACTAAGCCAAGCTCGTATAGGGCTTGACTCCTTCGACATCTCCTAAACCTATAAGTTGTTGGTTGTAGGAGTGAGTCTCCCACTCCTCAAATGTCACGAACAACAAACAAAATCATAGTATACAATCCACCTAACCATTGTGTGTGGTTGTCTAAGCAAACATCATTCTTGTGTCCTAAGCACATAATTATTCCACTTGTTTCACAATAGGGCCCATCCACTACCATCAAGCATCCCAAGTCATGATGGTCTTACACTTTTATGTGGATGACAGTCAGGAGTGATCACCACATGAATATACAATGTACATCGATCTCCAGCCCCCAACTCAAAAAACATAGTCTCAGAGACAATCAAGAATAGCAAAATGAGGTCTGTGAACTCTCTACAACAAAGGAGTTCATCAAATGTTGGGTTGTCACCACTCGCTAAGTCCCCTAGGTCCCATGAACCTTTTTGCCCACTACACTCAAGTGTATCTCTGTTCATCATCCACTTTCTCAAACCAACCTCACCATTCACAGATGTCATAGAATCTTTAGTTCCTTACTCTTCCTTAGGTCCTCTCACTCTTATCGCCGCATCATGTGTGTAGCCCTCATACCACGTATGACAAACATATTCAAACATTCACACAACAAGAAATAGAGGCGAGGATCAAGCATACATAGTATTCTCAAGCAACCTATCTCAACCTCTCAAGTAATAAAAAGAACATGTAACACATCGATTCACAAACAACATAACGACTAATAAAAAATACAACCAACCAGCATCTATAACAAACAATTTGTCGAGGGTCGAACACCTTAAGACCCAACCCAGAGCGCGTACAGAAAAAGATAGTCAATATATATATATATATATATATATATATATATATATATATATATATATATATATAAGTTTCACACATCAAAGATAGAATTTGCTGGATTTCACACTCTCACTGTCTTACTCATTCAAGACAATAGAAATTTAGAATAAAAGATCCAACATGCTCAATCATGTCATTCAAAAATACAAAATACAAAGCACTCAATTCTAACGATTATATTCGTTTAAATCTATTGTCCTGTAATTTTTCCAAAAATCAATTTTAACACTCCTTACTACTCCCCTAAGGTTTTTCCATGTTATAAATTCATTTTTGAGCTTATAATCACTGAATTAAATCATCTAATACTAGAAATTCCCCTACTGTTCATATTCACCAAATTTCATTCCTAAACTTTATTCGGATTTTCTAGGTGCTCTAAAAATTGGTTTTTCCTAAACCTTATATATTCATTTTTGAGGTTAAAAATTCAAGAAAAACAGTCCATGCAGCAGCACTAACCAATTCAGTCTTGTGCAAAAATTATGGCTTCCTAAAGATCTCCTTAACTTGTTTTGCTCATAACTTTTTCTAGAAAATTCCGTTTTCACACCATAAGTCTAACCCTAGGTTTTAATATCCAAAGAACTCATTTTTGGCATCAAAGTCTCAAGAGAAACAGCTCAGCACATAGATCCAAAACAGGGTAGCAATACAAAATTTTCAAGACAACATATTCAAGAAAGTTTAACAACAAGAATAGGGTTCAAGGGTTGGAGAGACTTTCCCCCTACCTTGATGATGCTCCACAAAATTTAGAAAGAAGAATGGGGGAGTTTAGACTCAAGTTTCCAAACCTTCAAGAGTGCAAAATAAGATTTTGAAACTACAAGTGAGAATAGAACAAGAAAATATCAAGCTTAGAATTGAAAATGAAAGTCATTTACCTAAGCTTGATGGAAGAAGGGTTCAAGAACACTTGGAAAATCTTGAAAGAAGAATGAAAATGGTGTCTCCTTCCCTCATGACCAGCTTGTGAAAGATAGGAAGAATGACCAAGTTTTGTAAGCTTTTGAAGTTTAAATGAAACTTGTAGAAGAAGCTTAGAGCATGATCCATTGGATTATTGTTTATGATCTAATTAATGACCAAATTTGACACATTGAATGACCTTGATCAGCTATGCGTAGCCGTGCCATCCAATACCAAATGTTATGTGCTTCACTTTTAAAAATTTTACTCAAAAAAGTTAAAATAAAGTTTTGCCAAAAATGGATATTCTTACTTTATACCAAAACTAGTAAATTTTATCCTATATGCCTTGATTACTATGCTAATCTTCCTAGGATTAGCCATAACTTGAGTAAACCTCTCATAGAGCTAAATTACGCTGCCACTCATTGCACAATGCAATCTTGTCACGGATGGAATTTTCATTTAGACAATTTTCATATCTCTATCAGTTAAGCTAAACAAATTATTTATACTAAAAAAATATATATCTATATAACACGAAAATTATATATTTAAGATTATATAGAAAATTAATTAAATCACACAGGCACGGATTACTCAGTACAAATTTTCATTGTCTAGCCTATCACAATGTAGCAAAATAAATTAAGAAGGAAATTTCAGGGTGTTACAAACTTAATTTTTTGATAATGAAAGAAAGAATTCAGAGAAGGAAAACTTCTCTGCACTGTGGTAACAGCCACCCACAACTACCTAAATGATTGGCTACCTCTATCCCCCGGCCCTTTCCCTTATATCCCATGCAGCCTCTAACTTTACCACCATGCTTCCCACACTTGTTGCCAAGTATGTGAGTTAGTTATAGCTTGCATAATCCCTTTTTTACCCTTACAGATATAGGAGTCTCTAAGAGCTTGACTAGAGTATTTGAGGTGCAATTGAGTTGTTTTAGGCAAGTATGAAAGTTTCAATGGATTTATTTTTCAAATGGATTTATTTTTCAAATACATGTGCGGAGTTATAACAACTTGGAACTTAACCCTCTAAAGAGAAAGGTGCACATCACAGGATCTCTCTATCCCACATAGCTCATGTGCTTCCATCTAGTTCATAAAGTAATTGAAGAGTGAGGATCTCTCTGGGCATGACTTATCCAACAAGGTCTTCAGATCTACATCTTTTATCTTCTCTAAGAGCTTACTCTCCAGAGGCTTGGCGATTTGCTGATGCATATAATACATGTAAAACACCAGAGAAAGCAGTGCAGCTAAGCAGTCTTAAAAAGTAAATCCAAAGGAAAACTAATCCACATACCACTTTTAACCACAGTATGTAACAAGCAGAATATGCAGCTTGTGCTTGGACATCCACAAAATCATCAACAAAAGTTGAGCAGGAATGGAGAAGACATAATTCATTCTGCAGAAAGGTGCCAAAGTCATGATGCATGCTGATTGCCTCCTTGGAGTGGTAGGATGCATCACCGGAATCAAGTATCCACATGGAAAGGAAGCGACGATGAAGCCATAGAGCCTGTTAAAAATGAGCAATGTTGAATTTCTAAACTTGTAAGAAAACTACTGAAGTAGAATAGCCACTTGAATTGAAGGCACCATAAATCGCTAATAGTGTTTTTGGATGGAGCAATTCAGTGGGGGAATTCATTTTTTCAAAGAATTTAAAATGATTCATGATAAAATAGCTTGTTTGGATAGAATATTTGAAAGGAGATTTAATGTTTGGTATTTTTATGAATCATTTTGATTGACTAAAATAGTAGGATTTCAAATTATCTAAAAAAATATAAAATTTGAAATTCTTTTTACGGAGACACTCACTCTAACTCACATTTTTGCCCACGACTCTTTCTCGCTCAACACTCGCAACTACGGGTGACCAAAGTTTTTACGACCGGCATTGACTTAAGTTGTTTTTCACTAACGTTGGCCGAGATTTTTTTGGTCAGAATTTTTTTGTATGATGTCAACCAAAATTATTTTTTGCCGATATCGGCTAAGATTTTTTTTAGATGATGTTGGTTAGGGTTATTTTTTCACTGACGTCAGTCATGAGAACTTTTTACTGACGTTGGCCAAGGATTTTTTTTTTGCCATTGTCATCTAGGTTTTTTCAGTTAATGTTGATTAATATTTTTTTGGCCGACATTAGCTAATTTTTTTTCTACTGACATCAGTCATGGCTAACTTTTGAGTAGACACATGCTAGGATTTTTCAGCTAATGTCAGCTAGGTTTTTTCAGCCAACATCAGTCAAAGCTATTTTTTTAGCCAATATCGGCTAGGGTTATTTTCCAGCCGATGTTAGTTAGGGTGTTTTGGCTTATGTCAACTAGATTTTCTTAGCCGACATCGATTAGGATTTTTTTTGCTGACATCAACTAGGGTTTTCTAGCTGACATCAGTCAGAGCTATTTCCTAACCACATTAGCTAGGTTTTTTGGCTAATGTTGGTTAGGGTTCTTTCTACTAACACCAGCTAGGTATTTTTGACCGATTATTTTTAGTTGACATTGACTAAGTTCTTATAGTCAACATTCAGTAGAGTTTTTTCGGTCGACATCGGTCAGAGCTATTTTTTAGCCAACATCAGCCAAGGTTATTTTATAGTTGATGTTGGGTAGGGTTTTTTGTCCGACATTGGTCAGGGCTATTTTTTAGCCAACTTCGACTAGGGATTTTTCAACCAATGATGTTTTTCGGCCGACATCGGGTAGGTTCTATTGGTCGGCATTGACCAAGCTATTTTTTAGCCGATATTGGATAGATGTTTTTGTCAACGCCTGTTAGGATTTTTTTGGCCGACGTTGGCTAAAAATAGTCTTGGTCAATGTCGTTCGGAAAGACCCTAGCCGGTGTTGGCCAAACAAACCCTAGCCGACATTGGTGAAAATACCTAGTCAACATCGACTGAAAAATAGACTCAACCAACGTTAGCCGAAAAATAGCCTCAACTGACATTAGTTGACAAATGTTCCCGGCATACTTTGACAAAAAAACCCTATTTGATGTCGACTGAAAAAATAGCCTAAGTTGATATCGGTTTAAAAATATCATTAGTTGTGGTCAGGCAAACAACCCTAGTTAAAATTATCAATATTTTGTATTTTTAAATTATTAAAAATTAAAAAATATTTTTTAATTAATATTTCAAAATTAGATTGTGTTTGTTTTCTATAAAGTTTAATATTAAAATTTCATCTATTTAAAATATAAAATTGAAATTTTGCATATGGAGGAAATTGAATTGTCCTATCCAAACAAAGAATTTAAAATTAAAGAAATTTGAATTGATTTATCCAAACAAAGTATTTGAAAAATGAAGAAAATTAAAATCAAAGCAATTCAAATTTTAGGCATTTCAAATTCCCTGAAATTTTGAAATTCCTGATCCAAACACAAGGTAAAAAATAACAATATGCTATAAGACAAGAAAATGATATTCAGATTTCAAGAATCAAAAAATCCTATAAATAACAAATGAAGAGATTATTTATAATGCTCCAGCGGATCAGGAATCATTTTAGTGACAAATGATGTGACCATTGACCAATAAGAAACAACAAATTAATAATAAGGGTCACCTACCTCTCTTCCAACATAACGTTTTATCAATGTTTCATTCCAATCAAGTTCATCCTGTCAAATCAGAATTGCCACATTGTTAAAAACTACATTTTTGTACTGATAGTACTAGTAATATGAGGTCAAGATGATACAGTAATATCAATTCCATTAGCCAATCTGCAGTTCTTGTTTTCCCCTTCTATATTTCTATGAAGGAAACACATGCTGCCCAATCTTTTCGTGCAGTAAGTAGTACATTGAATATTTCAATGATAAAGTGTTGTCAAAACCACGTTCTGACATATATTACAACTATCAGATCATCATTTAAAGTAGTAAAGCAAGTAAGAAATAACAAAAAATTATTCAAATTCAAAAACATGATCAGTAGATCATGATGTTATAGTAAGTCGAGCATATTTTGGAGGTGCCTAAATTGAGCTTCGCTTGTTTGGAGCAGCTCACTAGTTTGCAAAATTTACAAGCATTCTTTTCTAACTTTATTTTGTCTTTCATTTTTCAACTAAAAGTTTTTTATTAGCATTGATGAATTTTAGAATAAAGAATACCAAATCAGTCATTTGTAAAAGTTTCATATCTCACGTACATTGTATCCTGAGTTGTTTTAAAAAAATTCTAGTGCTTCGTGTCAAATTTCTTCAACATTTGGAACTCATGGCTCTTAGAAACCTAAAAGGCCAATTACAAATTTTAATGTCTTAATTCACTCATTCTGCTACCATTTCTAGCAATAGGAAGATAATATAAACCACCAAAAGGCCCATAAGATCCTGCAACATGCACTAGTTTTATGACAATTAGATAACAGTCGAAGGTATGGGTTCAATCCTAAGCCCTTAAGATGAGAGATTGAGGCTATATTTTGATATCTAATGAGTAATGATAGGTCTAATTAAATGAATTGGAAGAAAATCATCATATACCATTGTTTGAAATTGGTGGTTAAGAAAAATAGAAGTATTGGATGGAATGCAAGGGAAGGGAAAGGAATACAATCCACCAGGTTTCAATCCATCCTATTTTGAAGCCAGAGATTCAAATTGCAGATCACATCACATGATGCCACTACAACATCTCAGAAGCAGCAACTCAACTGCAACAACCAGTCAATCACTATCAATTGACCATTCCTTTCATTCGACTCCATTCCATTCCTTTATATCAATCCAAACATAGTATAACAGACTTAAAATAAAGAGCCCATCAGATCATTTACAATAAATGAGTACAATTATTACCTTCAAGGCTTGGACAATATCAGCATTATGACCATAAGATACAGTTTCTTCCACAGAATTTTGGTTCTCCATAAATTTCAGTAATAGACGCTGCAATGCAATGGAAACTATTATTGTCAAGAGTGCAGAATCCTAAGCTCATCGAAGGACATACAAAACTATGGTCTGTTACTCAAAACTCAGTGTTTATAATTTGGAAATTATAAACATTCAGTATCAGGTTAAAGCAAGTAAATCACAACTTACTCTGCGATAATGAAAACAACAATTATCAGCAACATGCAGTGCAGCCCAGCTTCTGGATTTCTTTAATTCATACAGAACCTAAAAAGGTAAAGCGTCATGAGAACCATTCATTAAGTCCATGACAAGTAAGTTCATATTTCATTTGATGAAAAGATTTTTGATGGAATGGCAATGGGAGAGGGAGTAGGAATGCAATTGAATGTTGAATTGTTGACTTCATTCCATGTTTATATTTGATATAAAAAAACTTCGTACCCCATTGCCCAGAGGCTCTTCGCTATGCGAAGGTATGGGGGAGGGATATTGTACGCAGCCTTACCCTTGCATATGCAAAGAGGCTGTTTCCGGATTCGAACCCATGACCAACAAGTCACCAAGGCACAACTTTACCGCTGCACCAGGGCTCGCCCTCATGTTTATATTTGATATACTATAATTAAAATAAAAATGCAATAAAAATAATTTGTTTGTTACAGTTAAATATTAGCTGCTTTAGAAAACAAAATTTGGTCCCAAAAAGATTTTGGAACGGAACAAGTGGTCCACCTGTGATCGGCCATTTTTTATACATATTTTGATGAAATATAATGAAGATTACAGCACTTTTTATGGAATACCTATTCCTTTAGTTTTTGGAATGTTCAATCCCCGTCAGAGGAGCTAACCAAACATGGGAATGGGCCCATTCTATTCAACTAAACATGGAATAATTGGGTTAATATATCCCTTAGCTCCAACAGCAGGGTAAAGTAAAACTACATACGAGCACGTGTGACAAGGCATTTCCAAAAGAGAAAACAACTATGCTACTGATACTACATTGTATCTTTTGGGAGTTTAAGACTACATGTACATCCCTTCATGACAAATTGCTAGTCCATTTCATTATTCAACCATGCAATTTGATCAAGAATTCACGACATACACTTGCAACAAATAAAAATATATCATAGAATCAATACCTGTTCGATAGTCATGTATGAGATTAACCAGCAACGGTGATTCCATGCACGATAATTCATTTTTGATCTCTGTAAATGATGGGGTACATAAAAGGAATAAATGGATATTTCATTCAAAATGATATTTCATCTGACATGAAGTCTCTAATCTATATGGCAAAAAGGTGAGGCATTATATAAATCAATTAAAATCATCAACAGATAGCTTTCTTAAAAAAATAATCATCAGCAGATCTCTTGTCCGCCCCACCCCTCCAATCTTTTTTTCCTTCTTTAGGAAGATGTTTTGGAGATTATTTCGTATTTACAACGCAAAATGGATTGAAATATCAAAGGTGTCAACATTTGGCATGTGTATCATGTTACAATATAATCTTGTATATATCCTTGTATTGAGCAAAGGTCAGATCAAAGGTTTAATAAAAGCAACAATTATCCTTCTCTCATGTATGCAAGCCCGTCAATCACAAAAACATAAAATAAAAAGTTTCCAATTTAAGCAGTATAATGTTCCTGTATTGAAATTAGACCTCAGCTATTTTTTCCACCAGCTCAGATTCTTTTCCCAAAATCTCATTGAAATTTGAACAGTTTGCAGAGATTGACTTGATCACCCACCGCCTAAATAAAATACTTTTATGCATTAGATTGCTAATCACATTCCAAAGCCTCAGGATCAATTAAAATTCAACATTCAAATCTATATAATACTAAAAAAAATATATCCTTTTAGTGATGGGAACAAAGCCATTAGAAGCTTCACATTTAATACCTATGATTCCAAGCTTGTTCGCTTTTGGGTGAATATGAGAGCACAAGTTCTGACAGGAGAAGTTCATCTACAAACATTGAGAGCTTCTTCTTGGACACTATTAACTTTCTGCAATATGCACAGAAAAACTTGAGAAGTTGGTAACAAATTCCTAGCAAATTTCCTCAATGGATGTTATCCCTACTTTCTCTTTAATGCATTCCTTACAAATCCTACCTTATATGTTCCCTCACACATCGCAACATTTTGTGCAACACTAAGCTTTTTCTTCTGTTTACTCTTTAGCACCTAACATTTAGTACCATACAGTATCACATGTCTTATGACTGCAATAAAATTTTCCTTTTAGTTTAATGAACATAGCATCATTTGGACATTTGAACACAAGGAAAATGCTATCAAATAAATCTGTTGTCATAAGCAGTTGAAAAAAAATTATTGAAATCTGTCAACTTATTATTCTGACTTATAGATGTCCGCAAAAAAAGAGTATAAAAAATTATTAATAGATAAGATGAGAACCTGCAATTCCAAGCTGTCAAAAAGTCACAGCTTAGCAGCAGAAGAGACTTGCTGTGTCTCAGAAGCATACTTTCAAGATGATCACAAGAAGAAGAAGAAGCAGGTAAGCAAATTCCAACTTTGTCAGATTGATTGTCACACATCCTGTATTGTTTTAACGTAGTCATAAACACGTGTTTAGCAGCTCTATATAACGGTAGAAGAACATGAGTTGAAATTCCCAATTTATGATCTCTGTTCCAGAAATATAGGTTGTCTTGTTTGGAAGATTCCTCAGAGATCACTACCCCGTCTGCTGATTGATGGATAGCTTCATCAGATAAATTAGACGAAATGTAGGATTCTTCCTTTAGCAAGGCAAATTGGGATGGATGAATGAAGCCCAGCTCGTCACTGGATCAAAAGGAAACACAATATAGTTACTTGAATCAAGCAAAGAAGAATCAAGACATTGCTTACAAGTTGTTATTCTATCAATCAAGGTTATATCTTTCAATATGTTATATCATCCATAGACTTGATACAAGAGAAGTTTGCAAGATTTACTAAAACAAATTAGTAATGGTTTTCTAAAAACTAAAATCTTACTAATAAGCATTCATGATGAAAAGGTTAAAGCTATTAGAAGACAGCATATTGATTAACAGGAATCCTAGAAAATTCACAAGTTTCTGAAGCAACCATCAGGGCAGGTATTATATCAGTTTGTGTGCATGACATCATTAAACCTTACATTAGAGCATCAAATTCAAGAATATCCTCAAACTGACGTAAGAGATCCATAGCCTCTACATTAGAATGAGACTCTTCACTCATATTTGCTAACCTGTATCAAGTCAAAGGTGCTGACTTGAAACAAAACAGAAAAAGGATGGGATCAATTGCCAAATCAATCTTATCAAATAATACACTAGGAACCAAGTAATTACCCCAGAAAAGAAAATCAAGGAAATTCAATAAGCATCGATCAATCCAATAATCCATTTCAATTACAAGGTGGGACAACAAAAACAAGGCAAATAAACTGACATGAGCGAGCTGACAAGACTTGCACATTCCTCAATTTGCAGACATGAAACCCATTTCATAGCTTAATGCAGCTCAGGCATTTCCACAAATAGTTCATGGGCACTACCAATTGAGACACTTATTCTTGTAATTTTACAACTATGCGAACAAATAGTAGAATAGAAGGAAGGCAAATGAGAATGAAAAATTAAAAATAAATTCTTCTGACCAATCAAACAATTTGTTAGCCAAAGCCCTAATATCTTAAACGTTTTTTGTTCAGAATAGAAGACCAAACAAAAGGGAAATTTTTTTTACCTTAATGGAAGATTTCGAGAATAATGGAATTCTGGAAAGTGTCAAAGCACTGCAGAGAGTGTAGCGTAGGATGGAGGACGAGAGTTGTTTTGGGGAGAGAAAAAAAAAGAGGAGGCTAATTACGTAATTTTATAAACAAAAATAAAGAAAGAGGAGTGTACTTAGTAGAAAGGGGGAGTGTAAATAGCAAAAGACATATATTGTTATGTCCGTGTATTGCAAAATCGGATAAAAACGCCAACACAGTGAGGAATGAAGTAGTTATTAACTTATTATTGCAAGCGAAGCACACAGCAACATCAACGGTGAGCATCACTGACTCCACCCAACACTACACCTTCCAATTCGTCGTCCCTTCGCTTCAAACTCTTAATTCTTTTTGTCATTTTTCAACTTGCAGCAAACAAACTTTTAGGATTGAGGATTGAGGTAGTAGTATAAGATTTTGTATGTTTATATGTGATGTGAAGAAATAAACTAGTTAATGAAAGATTTATTTCTGTGCACAAAATTTTTTTAAGTTAGATACATTCACGCGATAAACAAATTTAGTGTCCAACTTAATTAATGAGAGGATCTCTCACCAAAAATAAAAAAAATATTTCAACTTGCAACACACCGCAACCACAAGTCCACAACCCTACTTGCATGCCAAAAGCTAATTAATGCTGTAAATAATATTTTTTTTATAATTTATTAGGTAATCAATTCTCAGTTTTACACCTAATATGTCGACTTCAATAATTATGTGCATCACTAGCTATACTGTTAATTACTTTTTCTCAATTATTTGTCACAAAATTTTTCTTAAATTATTTATGCACTGTTTTGTCTTTCTTTTATTTAATTATCAAAAGAATTTAAAAAATTTGACGATGATTAACCAAAAGATGTGTTAGCGGGTAGAATTATAATATTAATATTCGTGAGTTATTTTTATAATGAAAGGATATTGAAATAAGTATTGAAAAATAAGTATCTTTTTTAAAATAATATTATATTAAAAATTGATTTTTTTTTTCGAATACATCGTTGTATAAGTTAAATTCATGTAGCACAATCATTCACTTTTTTTAGGTGGAGATACAATCATACAATATTTATAACTAGGTCACAAGATCAAATTTTGTTGGTACTCTTTATTGAATTATTTTAGAATCAGAAAAGTTATGTTTGTCCCAGTAAAATTGAATTCAATTTTTTAAAGTAAAATTTGGAATTTATATTTTATGGATCCAAAAATGTGGTTGAGATGAAATATTCATTAAAAGTGATTTATCAAATTTATCGATAACGATTAATTATTAGTAAAATTTTATATATTTCATACTTATAATAATAATAATAACAATAATAATGAGACAACTTCTGTCTGCCGAGAATTATTATATAAATAATCCTTAGATGCAATGAATACACGTGAGTAATTAAATCTATAAATAGCAATGTGAGGAATAAATTTAGAGGAAGGGAAGTGTGTTGATATGGACAAGAGGGAGAGGCATTATTAAGAGTGCTAAAAGAAAGAGGAAGAGACGGAGAAAACGCAGAAGAGAAGAGGAACTTAAAATCTGTAAGATTTTCTCTCTTTTCCATTGTAACTTATGTGGTAAAATAAGGTTATATAATCCACCACTAAGAATAAGTGTTTTTTTTCTTTCTTTCTTTTTCTTAAGAAAAAGATTTTATGGAAGTCCTTCTGAACTTGGTGTGAAATTTGAAATTAAGATGTGAAGGATCAAAATCCTAGCATATAACGAAGCCATGTTTATTGTCTAAGAGAACACTTTCTCTTCGCACTTGATTATTTCTAAAAGTAGTAATTATGTGTTAGATTTATCTTCCTTTTCTGTTAGAATTTGGGTGGCTATAGCCTATAAGATGATAATCATCACCACTTTTTCTCTTTCTTTTTCTTTTTTCTTCAAAGGGCTATTGGACCAAAGGTGAGAAATTCAAAATAGAGACTTGAGGATTGAGGAATTGAACCCACACCATAAAAATAAACTTTTTTTAGAAATAACAATGAAATGTCTAAACTGAGTTGGCTCGAAATGCGCCAAGAGAAAGAACTCATGGGCATTTCTTTGGGTGTTGCTATTCTCACTACACACACTATAGAAAATGTTTCTTTTGCCCACTCACAAAAGCCTTACACCCCTCCCCTTTGTGTTGCGTCGTGCTACCCCATCCCACCCAACTCCAAGTTATGCTGCACCACCCCAGATCAGCATGTCCCCTCTCTGTTGCACCACCATGCCTCGAAGACACGAGCAGAGAGCTTGGTCGGACATAGATCGAATTTTCCTATGCATTCGAGTCATCCAATAACTATTCATCATATTGTTGGGATTTTAGGGGATCCTTATAAAATATCAATAATCACCCGGAACACATTACGTTAGATTATCAATAAGAGTTTTAGGAATATCTAGATCCATAATGATTGATCAAACAAACATAGCAGAATTTGAATTCGTAAGTGATTTATGATCTATGTACTCTTCTTAGGATTTGTTACGGAACGGATTACTAGTTAACAGCATAACTGGTGGCTTCATGGTTCTTCCTCAACCGAAACTTTTTTATTCCTTAATAAGACATTTGTAACTCTTCAGATGGGGAGAAGAGAAACTATATATGACGACTCGGTATATTGAGGACCATAACCTTCTTATAGTTATTAACCTAATAGGATTCTCGTTATCCCCTAATGGGTTAACACTGACATCTGCTCATTTAAGTCCATATCCTCTAATTTAATTGTCACTAATGATAAATAGCTAATTATGAAATGATAAAATTCAACTTTATTGCTACAAAAAATCCAAACAACAAAATGTTTATAAACTGTAACATAAGACTCCCACTAAACTAAGGTATTATCGGGAATTACACCCCTATGAGCAGTATGCTCATGAAAAAACTTTAAGTGTCAAACCTTTAGTAAGTGGATCAGCTAACATAAAATGAGTCCCTATATGTTCTATACAAATCTGTATTTTCTAAATTCTTTATTTAACAATCAAATACTTTATGTCAACAAACTTTTACTTGGTTGAATCCGTAATAAGATCACTAAGATATTGTCTCAGTAAACACCCAATGGCTACTTAATATTGACAACAACATGCAAGTCAATTACAATAATTTAGCAACCATAAGTTCTAGTATGATGTTTCGTAGCAAAATATTAACTCCACCAACATGGTTAAATGTGGATCCTTATGTGGAGTGATTGTTATTAAGACATTTCAAAAAAATCAAAGTCAGAATATCTAATGATATCTAAACTTCTAGACTTTCGATATGAAAACATATAATTTCTTATTCTCCTCAATTAGCGCATAATGCGCTTCACTATTTTCTAGTGTTGCATACCAAGATTACTCATATATCACCTTAGAACTTACACAAAAAATTAGTTTATACATGTATATTTGAGATTGAAATAATGAGTAATTTAAACCATAGTAATAACAACAGCAACAATTAAAGAAGAGAAAATAAGCATACAATGCAAAAATAATCTTTATTGTAAGTTTCAAGACCCAAACAAGATATCTAGCGCACCATTAATTCTCAATCTTTGGATTGAAAAAGACTAATTGCAAGTGGTACTCTCAACGCATTGATCAAACATTGGTGATAAGTTCTGTCAAACAAAGATTGTCTTTGAACACTCCATTGCTCACATGAAAAACTTATACGATAATTACTCTGGTCAAATAATGATTGTCTTTGACCATTTCATTATTCACATGAAAAATCACACTATTTATAATCACCACATGTTTACCATCGCAAGCATGCAATTATTCGGTCAAATTGTGTCTTCCTTTGGGTCGAACACAATTCACATGAATAATTTCATGCAGCATCCATGTAAATTCAATCAAATCAACTTAAGCAACAAAGGTTACTTTAACAACGTGTTGTTTCAATCAATTTAACAAAAAAATACAAGATAATTTAATATAATAAATGAGAGGTCTTAAAATTACTCAACTTTCACATATAATTTAGTTATATAAAAATAGATATAATAGAACATATAAATATTTTGCAGAACAGACCCATCACAAAATACCTAGCACAACATTAATTCGTAGAGAAATTAATTTGTAATTAGTACTCTTAACACAATGATCAAATATTAACAATAAATTCTGTCAAATAATAGTTTTTCTTTGGACCGACTATTATTCACATGAAAATGCCTTATAATTGTCACGCATTTATCATCACAGGTATAAAATATTATTTGGTCAAATTGTATCTTTCTTTGAACCGAAAACAATTTGTATAAATAATTTTATACAAAAATCTATGTAATTTTAATCAAATCAATTATCGTGTCAATCAATTTAATTAAAAAAATCACTAGATATGCAAATAAATGGGAATGATATGTTACTGCTAAATTAACTTCAAAACAAAAAAGAGCAATACATTTACCTTTCTTTACATGTCATGCAGCTTAACTTGGACACTCTTTATTCATGTGTCTTTGAACATTTCATTGCTCACATGAAAAATTATATGATAATTACTTCGATCAGATAAAAATTGTCTTTGAACATTTCATTATTCACATGAAAAATCACACTATCTATAATCACCACATGTTTACCATCGCAAACATGTAATTATTCAGCCAAATTGTGTCTTCCTTTGGGTTGAACACAATTCACATGAATAATTTCATACAACATCCATGTAAATTCAATCAAATCAACTTAAGCAACAAAGGTTACTTTGACGACATGTTGTTTCAATCAATTTAACCAAGAAATACAAGATAATTTAATATAATAAATGAGAGGTCTTAAAATTACACAACTTTCACATATAATTTAGTTATATAAAAATAGATATAATAGAACATGCAAATATTTTATAGAACAGACTCATCACAAGATACCTAGTACAACATTAATTCGTAGAGAAATTAATTTGTAATTAGTATTCTCAACACAATGATCAAATATTAACAATAAATTCTGTCAAATAATAGTCTTTCTTTGGATCGACTATTATTCACATGAAAATACCTTATAATTAAAAATATTATTTAGTCAAATTGTGTCTTCGTTTGAGCCGAACAAAATTTGCATAAATAATTTTATACAAAAATCTATGTAATTTTAATCAAATCAATTATCGTGTCAATCAATTTAATTAAAAAATCACTAGATATGCAAATAAATGAGAATGATCTGTTACTACTAAATTAACTTCAAAACAAAACAGAGCAATAGATTTACCTTTCTTTACATGCCATGTAGCGTAGCATGGACAATCTTTCTTCATGTGTCCAAACCTTTTAAAAGTAGCAAGTAAATTCTTCATCTTTCTTTTGTTTCTTTTGTTGAGAGCACCCTTAGTTTTCCTTCTTTTTTTATTATGAAAGGTAAGCTTAAATGAGCACTTTTAGACCTGTCTTTCTACAGCCTCTCTTCCTCTTGTACACAATGAGATATAAGTTCATTAATTGACCATTTGTCCTTGTCTTTCTGAGTGTTATAGCTCACCTTGAATTGCCCAGAGAAATGAGATCAAAACTCAATGAACGAGCAAGTCTTCACCAAGCTCTAGCTTAAGTGCTTTCAATTTTGATGTCAAGTTAGTCATTCCATGATGTACTCCCTTATATAACTTTCCCCCCTATTTTTTAACAAAAAAAATAATAAATAAATAAAAATTGCATGCGCAAAAAAACTTGCTTATATATGTTATGAACAATAGCCATGAAGAGTGTTGGATCAAATGGCCTCAGAATAATTAAGAAGGGGGGGTTGAATTAATTATTCTTAAACCTTTACTAATTAAAAATTACTCTTGCAAGGCTTTTACTAAATTGTTAAGAGAATAAGGAGTAGAAGAGAAACTTAACAGAAAGTAAAAACGGAAATTAAATGCACAGCGGAAATTAAAAGAGTAGGGAAGAAGGAGACAAACACACAAGAGTTTTTATACTGGTTCGGCAACAACCCGTGCCTACATCCAGTCCCCAAGCGACCTGCGGTCCTTGAGATTTCTTTCAACCTTGTAAAAATCTTTTTACAAGCAAAGATCCACAATGGATGTACCCTCCCTTGTTCTCTTTGAAACCCTAGTGGATGTACCCTCCACTAGAATTGATCCACAAGAGATGTACCCTCTCTTGTTCTCAGTCAAACCCAAGTAGATGTACCCTCTACTTGTACCACAAAGGATGTACCCTTCAATGTGTTAAGACAAAGATCTCAGGCGGTTAAACCTTTGATACTTTGTGAATGGGGATACAAAAGAATTCTCAGGCGGTTAGTCTTTTGAACATTTTTGTATTAGGGAAAGGGAAGAATCAAAAGAATTCTCAGACTGTGTCATTTTGAATTCTTTGACAAGGGAGAAGGGAGACACAAAAGAATTCAGGCGTTTAGTCCTTTGTTCTTTTGGAAAAGGGAGAAGAGAGACACAAAAAGAATTCAGACGGTTAGTCCTTGGCGAATTCTTTTTGGCAAAGGGAGAAGAGATGAAAAGAATGAATAGCACAAGTTTTCAAGGTTTAGAAAACCAGAAAACTTTGGAAAGCTTTTGGCAAAAGGAAGAAGAAGAAGAAGTTCAAAGAGACTCAAAAATCAATGTGGAAAAAATTGCTTGTGTAAAGAATGAATTGGAAAAGATTGATTGATAGAATGAATGAATGAAAATGCAAAACAAGGCCTTGCTTTTATAGACTTTTCATGTCTGGTCAAGAGGATCATTTTGAAGAGTTATAACTTTTAGAAAAACTTAAAACCAATTTGAAAAAGTCAAAAATCATTTGAAGAGTTACATCTTTTGATTTACTCAGAAACAATTACTGGTAATCGATTACCAAATCAGTGTAATCGATTACACAAAGCTTTTATGTGAAAGGATGTGACTCTTCACTTTTGAATTTGAATTTCAACATTCAAAGGCACCGGTAATCGATTACCAAAAATTGTAATCGATTACAGCTTTTTGAAATTAATTGGAACGTTGTAAATTCAGTTTGAAAACTTTTTCAAATCCATTTTGCTACTGGTAATCAATTACAATAATCTGGTAATCGATTACCAGAGAGTAAAAACTCTTTTGTAAACATGTTTTGAGAAAAATCCATGTGCTACTCAGTTTTTGAAAAAACCTTTTCATACTTATCTTGATTAAGCTTTTTCTTGATTCTTGAATAGTCTTTTCTTGATTCTTAAATCTTGAGTCTTAAACCTTGATCTCTTGAATCTTGATTCTTGATTCTTGAATTCAACTTTTCTCTTGAATCTTGAAGTGTTCTTGATTCTATCTTGAACATCTTGAACTCATTCTTTGATTGACTTTTGAGCTTTTTGTCATCACCTTTGTCATCATCTTTTGTTATCATCTTTGTTATCATCAAAACATCTTTGAATCACTCTTGATTCACCATGAAGTTTTGCTTCTACAAAGAGAAGTCATTCACAAATCCAAATAACAATGCCAACAAAAGCAAAATACACCCGAATTTAAATCAAATATCCAATTTACCAACAATTAATATGTATTGTTCCAAAAAAAATGGGGTTCATATAACCAAAGCAATCCAGGTATAATTAAAATCAAATAACTTTAATTTAAATCCCAATAATCTAACAGTAATCGCGGTTCTGATACCACTTGTTGGAATTCTAGGGGATCCTTATAAAATACCAATTATCACTAGGAACATATGTTAGATTATCAAGAAGAGTTTTAAGAATACCTGAATCCATAATGATTGATCAAACAAACGCAACAGAATCTGAATCCGTAAGCGATTTATGATATATGTAGTCTTCTTAGGATCTATTACCAAACGGATAACCGACTAACAGCATAATCGGTGGCTTCATGGTTCTTCCTCAACTAGAACCTCTTTATTCCTTAATATGACCTTCTTAACTCTTCAGATGAGAAGAAGATAAACTATATATGATGACTCGGTATATTGGGGACCATACTTCTTATAGGTTCCCATTATCCCCTAATTGGTCAACACTGACATTTGCTCATTTAAGTCCATGTCCTCTAATTTAGTTGTCTAATGAGCTCACTTAATTTGATCACATAAAATAAAACTCATTAATGATAAATAGGTAATATAATTGTCTTATAATATTAGCCAACATTAATTATTGGAATAAAAAAATTCAACAATCTCTCACTTATTGGGCTACATATTGTAATAATTATATCAAAAATCCTTAAGCACGTCTCTGTATACTATTTACCTTTAGACTTCCACCTTAACAGCTTAATTCATCTCATATATTAATAATAGAATCAATGCGTCTTTCGTCACTTCAACAAATGTAACTAGACCCCAATGAACACCACATGAATATAATCAATGACATAGGTTAATATGAATAAACAACATCAAATTTTCAAAAATATTGTTATCAATCATAAATAAAATTTTTTACTATGGTATTTTCAAAATTAATTATTTTAATATTAGTTTTTCCAAAATTAATTTTATCAATTCTTAAAAATATACCGGTCTCAATTGACTGTCCTTGTCCGTAGTCCAAACAAAGTTAAATTGAGCAATATGGGAGGTGGATATATATTAAAATAAAAAGAATTTACCTTTCAAAGGAATAATTTGAACAGACAAGTAACAAATTTGGTTTGACAGAAGGAGAAAGATTTGAGTGGTGAAGGAGGAGAAAGAAAAAGAGACTATATATGATGGAACGTGTGTGGTAAAAAATGAAAGAGGGAACAAACTTAATAAAGAGCAGAGCTAAACATTATTCTTATAGCATTAATGACTTATTATTATTATTATTATTATTATTATTATTATTATTATTATTGAATATCTGCAATTCTACAAAGTTTCAAGTAGTGGACCATTCGGTTCCCAGATTTGGAATTCCATTAACAAAATACGTGTGCTCACCTAAGCCTACTATCACTTGCACTGCTATTTTTAATTATATGCGTTCCTAGTCTACATGTCTGTCTTTTTCTAAGCTTGTTGTGTTCATTCTGCTGTGTGATGAATCAAGCAAATCAAAAGTTGCATGACCAGTGATTTCTCCAAAGTTGTTACACAGTTTATATCTATGATTACATTGGCATATGTATTATTATATAAATGTAAATAATTCTTTAGTCTTTTACCATTATTTGTGTCTATTAAATGATGAGGTGAAAGAAATAATAAAACATCATCGTGAATCAAAGGGTATAAGTTTGTTTGGATTTAACTACTTATTTTGAGTTCAAACTCTGAGGATCGATCTAGTCGTGTTAATTAAGTACTGTGAAAATATTATTACTTATAATTATCTTATTCGATTTGAGCATAATTATCTTTTGCCTTTTTTAAAAAAATTGAGCATAATTGTTTTCCATATGAAAGATGAAAAGATGAAAGATACTTATCATACCACATAAGGAAATGTTAAAAATGCTTTATTAATGCATTTTCTTTAATAGAAATTTTTTTAGTGGAACCGGCAAGTCTACGATAACTATATACACACTATAATATATTGTGTGTTTTTAACTTATAAAAAGCTAGAGACTAATTCTTTAATAGACTGAGATTCATTTAAGAAAATATCTTCTCCAACAAATGTTCTTCCTTATAAACGAATTTTGGGATGGATATATATTAACTTTGTACATCAAATAAAATTGCTTAATAGTATATTATCAATTTATTTTTTTATTAGATGAATACTATACTATATATACAAATAAAGACAAACTTAAGGTGCTTAATCGTCTTATATGACCTTTTTTTTCTTACCGATTCTTGCATATATATAAAGTGAATAAATGGCCAACCATTTAAACTATTCAGAAATTGTATATGACTTAAAAAAATAAGTTGAGTGCAATATTTGGTAACCAATTAAAACGAGTTTGTCTTCTACATTTGGATGTCTTCTACTTTTGGGATAGTGCGCTATGTTCATATGAATATATTTATATTTCCACATACTCACACTAAATGCCCTTAATTACCCACTACAAAGCCACCAAGTCCCTTTAAAAACATCCAACCCTCCAGCTTCACCTTCTCATAGGCCAAGTAACTGAGCCTCAGGTAAATGAACATTGCGTATCTCAGTATCTCTTGCATTTTTCATTCTAGCTAAATTGTTCTTTAATTTCTTGCTTGCTTATGAACATGCAAGAATTTAATTAATACTTTTATGTTTTTTTATATTTTAAGTTGGAATAAATTCCTTTTATATATATATATATATATATATATATATATATATATATATATATATATATATATATATATATATATATATATCACTTTCCTCGAAGCATGTTGAGTTCTTGAGACTTATGAGTATTCATTCATGCATGTTAGTTAGCAACTTACATATGCTAGTAGTTGCCATTTCAAACAACATTTCATACAGAAAAGGAAGGGCCCGTACGTCACATTGTTATGTCATGTATAATCAAATTCAATATTATATGACGTTATAAGATTAACTTAATGATAAAAGAAATAAAATAAAAAAGTTATCATGAGTTTAATTTTTTCTTATAACAAATATTAATAATTAACCATTAGCATTTGTCGTTTAAAAAATTTACTTGATGACTTACCAAGCAAGATCAGCATAGTGAAGGAAGATTTGTGTAATTTGTATGATCGATGTATTCAAATTCCATTAGTTGTCCCCATTTATATATATATATATATATATATATATATATATATATATATATATATATATATAAATAAAATGTTGGTGACATTTATAAACATATTGATTATTGAATTATTAAACAATACTTCCAATTATATTATGTCTGTAATTGGCGTATTGTATGGATTCATATAATTGAAGAGCAAGCTCAAGATTTTCTTATATTATTTAATCATATCATTAGCTTAATTATAATGTGTGTGTATATATATAGCTTTAATAAAAAAAATATCGAAACTATTCTTTGCTGACTTTGCAGTAAATCATTTTGAGGTTAATTATTTGAAATTAACTTTGCTTCACATATCAGGATTACAACTCGTTTCTAGTTGTGTAAAAGAAAAGAAGACACAACATGGACTTTTGGAAGCTTTTCATTGTTGCATTATTGCCAGTTTTGAAGGTATTGTTGATTACTGCTGTGGGGACAATCCTCGCAATTAATCGCTTGAACATACTCGGGGAAACTGCCAGGAAAAACCTCAATACTGTAAGTTTCACCATTTTCTTTCTTAATTTATTTTATTTTGAATATTATTATTTATCTAAAGTTACAAGTTTATTAATTGTTAGCAAGCCATATTGCTCCTTGTTCAATATTTTCTATAAATAAAACTATTCGTATTTTTTTTTACTATTGCTCTAGTAAGACATTCAATATAACTATTCTAGTTTATAAATATAGAAAAATTTTCTAGTCCAAGTATTTTTGGAAAGTAGCTTCACTCTTCAATTTTTTTTTCCAAGACACTTTTCAAGAATCAAGCTCACATGCCAACAATGTTCAAAAATCACTATAGTTGCTACTAATATGACTTACTAATATATATGATTTTTTTCTTATATATATACAGATGGTATTTTATGTCTTTTCTCCAACTCTAGTTTGTAGCAGCCTAGCTGAAACAATAACTTTAGAGAACGTGCTTATATTGTAAGTTTGTTTTCTTGCTATACTTCTACATTTTCTTTTCAAACAAATTCTCCATGGATTAGCAAAGATGATTTTACAAATTTTGTAGGTGGTTCATGCCCGTGAATATTCTTCTCACATTTGTCATTGGGTCAGTTCTTGGATTGCTAGTTGTTAAACTAACTAGAGTTCCTCATCATCTTCAAGGCCTTGTGTTGGGGTGCTGTGCAGCAGGTCTCATCACTTGTATATTTGAAACTCTGTCTTATCAATATCATATGCATAGCATTTAAGAGTACAATTTTCATACATGATCACTTTCAATTAATTAAAAATCATGATATAGATACTTTTAAAGTATGTAGTACACCTTCTGCTCCTAACATATGTAGTCCTAGATTTTTTTTATATAAATAAAAAACTAAT